>NW_027364352.1:0-249541 GCF_046119375.1 Phyllobates terribilis
TGGAGATATTACTGTTTGTGCATTTACAATATTCATTGATTTTTGCCATTGAAAAACATGTTTTTCATATACCAGAAATGTTTGAAGCTACTGACTGAATGAAAGGAGCTGGCATCTCACTCTCTTTGAATCTTCTTTATCATGCTAGGAAAAGCAGGAAAAAGCAAAAAATTTCAGAATTGCACCTTGCAATGTGGAGATATTACTGTTTGTGCATTTACAATATTCATTGATTTTTGCCATTGAAAAACGTCCAGAAATGTTTGAAGCTATTGACTGAATGAAAGGAGCTGGCATCTCATTCTCTTTGAATCTTCTTTATCATGCTAGGATTAACAGGAAAAAGCTAAAAATTTCAGAATTGCACCTTGCAATGTGGAGATATTACTGTTTGTGCATTTACAATATTCATTGATTTTTGCCATTGAAAAACATGTTTTTCATATACCAGAAATGTTTGAAGCTACTGACTGAATGAAAGGAGCTGGCATCTCACTCTCTTTGAATCTTCTTTATCATGCTAGGATTAGCAGGAAAAAGCAAAAAATTTCAGAATTGCACCTTGCAATGTGGAGATATTACTGTTTGTGCATTTACAATATTCATTGATTTTTGCCATTGAAAAACATGTTTTTCATATACCAGAAATGTTTGAAGCTACTGACTGAATGAAAGGAGCTGGCATCTCACTCTCTTTGAATCTTCTTTATCATGCTAGGATTAACAGGAAAAAGCAAAAAATTTCAGAATTGCACCTTGCAATGTGGAGATATTACTGTTTGTGCATTTACAATATTCATTGATTTTTGCCATTGAAAAACATGTTTTTCATATACCAGAAATGTTTGAAGCTACTGACTGAATGAAAGGAGCTGGCATCTCACTCTCTTTGAATCTTCTTTATCATGCTAGGATTAACAGGAAAAAGCAAAAAATTTCAGAATTGCACCTTGCAATGTGGAGATATTACTGTTTGTGCATTTACAATATTCATTGATTTTTGCCATTGAAAAACGTCCAGAAATGTTTGAAGCTACTGACTGAATGAAAGGAGCTGGCATCTCACTCTCTTTGAATCTTCTTTATCATGCTAGGATTAGCAGGAAAAAGCAAAAAATTTCAGAATTGCACCTTGCAATGTGGAGATATTACTGTTTGTGCATTTACAATATTCATTGATTTTTGCCATTGAAAAACATGTTTTTCATATACCAGAAATGTTTGAAGCTACTGACTGAATGAAAGGAGCTGGCATCTCACTCTCTTTGAATCTTCTTTATCATGCTAGGATTAACAGGAAAAAGCAAAAAATTTCAGAATTGCACCTTGCAATGTGGAGATATTACTGTTTGTGCATTTACAATATTCATTGATTTTTGCCATTGAAAAACATGTTTTTCATATACCAGAAATGTTTGAAGCTACTGACTGAATGAAAGGAGCTGGCATCTCACTCTCTTTGAATCTTCTTTATCATGCTAGGATTAACAGGAAAAAGCAAAAAATTTCAGAATTGCACCTTGCAATGTGGAGATATTACTGTTTGTGCATTTACAATATTCATTGATTTTTGCCATTGAATTGATTTTTGCCATTGAAAAACGTCCAGAAATGTTTGAAGCTACTGACTGAATGAAAGGAGCTGGCATATCACTCTCTTTGAATCTTCTTTATCATGCTAGGATTAGCAGGAAAAAGCAAAAAATTTCAGAATTGCACCTTGCAATGTGGAGATATTACTGTTTGTGCATTTACAATATTCATTGATTTTTGCCATTGAAAAACATGTTTTTCATATACCAGAAATGTTTGAAGCTACTGACTGAATGAAAGGAGCTGGCATCTCACTCTCTTTGAATCTTCTTTATCATGCTAGGATTAGCAGGAAAAAGCAAAAAATTTCAGAATTGCACCTTGCAATGTGGAGATATTACTGTTTGTGCATTTACAATATTCATTGATTTTTGCCATTGAAAAACATGTTTTTCATATACCAGAAATGTTTGAAGCTACTGACTGAATGAAAGGAGCTGGCATCTCACTCTCTTTGAATCTTCTTTATCATGCTAGGATTAACAGGAAAAAGCAAAAAATTTCAGAATTGCACCTTGCAATGTGGAGATATTACTGTTTGTGCATTTACAATATTCATTGATTTTTGCCATTGAAAAACGTCCAAAAATGTTTGAAGCTACTGACTGAATGAAAGGAGCTGGCATCTCACTCTCTTTGAATCTTCTTTATCATGCTAGGATTAACAGGAAAAAGCAAAAAATTTCAGAATTGCACCTTGCAATGTGGAGATATTACTGTTTGTGCATTTACAATATTCATTGATTTTTGCCATTGAAAAACATGTTTTTCATATACCAGAAATGTTTGAAGCTACTGACTGAATGAAAGGAGCTGGCATCTCACTCTCTTTGAATCTTCTTTATCATGCTAGGATTAACAGGAAAAAGCAAAAAATTTCAGAATTGCACCTTGCAATGTGGAGATATTACTGTTTGTGCATTTACAATATTCATTGATTTTTGCCATTGAAAAACATGTTTTTCATATACCAGAAATGTTTGAAGCTACTGACTGAATGAAAGGAGCTGGCATCTCACTCTCTTTGAATCTTCTTTATCATGCTAGGATTAACAGGAAAAAGCAAAAAATTTCAGAATTGCACCTTGCAATGTGGAGATATTACTGTTTGTGCATTTACAATATTCATTGATTTTTGCCATTGAAAAACATGTTTTTCATATACCAGAAATGTTTGAAGCTACTGACTGAATGAAAGGAGCTGGCATCTCACTCTCTTTGAATCTTCTTTATCATGCTAGGATTAGCAGGAAAAAGCAAAAAATTTCAGAATTGCACCTTGCAATGTGGAGATATTACTGTTTGTGCATTTACAATATTCATTGATTTTTGCCATTGAAAAACATGTTTTTCATATACCAGAAATGTTTGAAGCTACTGACTGAATGAAAGGAGCTGGCATCTCACTCTCTTTGAATCTTCTTTATCATGCTAGGATTAACAGGAAAAAGCAAAAAATTTCAGAATTGCACCTTGCAATGTGGAGATATTACTGTTTGTGCATTTACAATATTCATTGATTTTTGCCATTGAAAAACGTCCAAAAATGTTTGAAGCTACTGACTGAATGAAAGGAGCTGGCATCTCACTCTCTTTGAATCTTCTTTATCATGCTAGGATTAACAGGAAAAAGCAAAAAATTTCAGAATTGCACCTTGCAATGTGGAGATATTACTGTTTGTGCATTTACAATATTCATTGATTTTTGCCATTGAAAAACATGTTTTTCATATACCAGAAATGTTTGAAGCTACTGACTGAATGAAAGGAGCTGGCATCTCACTCTCTTTGAATCTTCTTTATCATGCTAGGATTAACAGGAAAAAGCAAAAAATTTCAGAATTGCACCTTGCAATGTGGAGATATTACTGTTTGTGCATTTACAATATTCATTGATTTTTGCCATTGAAAAAGGTCCAGAAATGTTTGAAGCTACTGACTGAATGAAAGGAGCTGGCATCTCACTCTCTTTGAATCTTCTTTATCATGCTAGGATTAGCAGGAAAAAGCAAAAAATTTCAGAATTGCACCTTGCAATGTGGAGATATTACTGTTTGTGCATTTACAATATTCATTGATTTTTGCCATTGAAAAACATGTTTTTCATATACCAGAAATGTTTGAAGCTACTGACTGAATGAAAGGAGCTGGCATCTCACTCTCTTTGAATCTTCTTTATCATGCTAGGATTAGCAGGAAAAAGCAAAAAATTTCAGAATTGCACCTTGCAATGTGGAGATATTACTGTTTGTGCATTTACAATATTCATTGATTTTTGCCATTGAAAAACATGTTTTTCATATACCAGAAATGTTTGAAGCTACTGACTGAATGAAAGGAGCTGGCATCTCACTCTCTTTGAATCTTCTTTATCATGCTAGGATTAACAGGAAAAAGCAAAAAATTTCAGAATTGCACCTTGCAATGTGGAGATATTACTATTTGTGCATTTACAATATTCATTGATTTTTGCCATTGAAAAACATGTTTTTCATATACCAGAAATGTTTGAAGCTACTGACTGAATGAAAGGAGCTGGCATCTCACTCTCTTTGAATCTTCTTTATCATGCTAGGATTAACAGGAAAAAGCAAAAAATTTCAGAATTGCACCTTGCAATGTGGAGATATTACTGTTTGTGCATTTACAATATTCATTGATTTTTGCCATTGAAAAACGTCCAGAAATGTTTGAAGCTACTGACTGAATGAAAGGAGCTGGCATCTCACTCTCTTTGAATCTTCTTTATCATGCTAGGATTAGCAGGAAAAAGCAAAAAATTTCAGAATTGCACCTTGCAATGTGGAGATATTACTGTTTGTGCATTTACAATATTCATTGATTTTTGCCATTGAAAAACATGTTTTTCATATACCAGAAATGTTTGAAGCTACTGACTGAATGAAAGGAGCTGGCATCTCACTCTCTTTGAATCTTCTTTATCATGCTAGGAAAAGCAGGAAAAAGCAAAAAATTTCAGAATTGCACCTTGCAATGTGGAGATATTACTGTTTGTGCATTTACAATATTCCTTGATTTTTGCCATTGAAAAACATGTTTTTCATATACCAGAAATGTTTGAAGCTACTGACTGAATGAAAGGAGCTGGCATCTCACTCTCTTTGAATCTTCTTTATCATGCTAGGATTAACAGGAAAAAGCAAAAAATTTCAGAATTGCACCTTGCAATGTGGAGATATTACTGTTTGTGCATTTACAATATTCATTGATTTTTGCCATTGAAAAACGTCCAGAAATGTTTGAAGCTACTGACTGAATGAAAGGAGCTGGCATCTCACTCTCTTTGAATCTTCTTTATCATGCTAGGATTAACAGGAAAAAGCTAAAAATTTCAGAATTGCACCTTGCAATGTGGAGATATTACTGTTTGTGCATTTACAATATTCATTGATTTTTGCCATTGAAAAACACGTTTTTCATATACCAGAAATGTTTGAAGCTACTGACTGAATGAAAGGAGCTGGCATCTCACTCTCTTTGAATCTTCTTTATCATGCTAGGATTAGCAGGAAAAAGCAAAAAATTTCAGAATTGCACCTTGCAATGTGGAGATATTACTGTTTGTGCATTTACAATATTCATTGATTTTTGCCATTGAAAAACATGTTTTTCATATACCAGAAATGTTTGAAGCTACTGACTGAATGAAAGGAGCTGGCATCTCACTCTCTTTGAATCTTCTTTATCATGCTAGGATTAGCAGGAAAAAGCAAAAAATTTCAGAATTGCACCTTGCAATGTGGAGATATTACTGTTTGTGCATTTACAATATTCATTGATTTTTGCCATTGAAAAACATGTTTTTCATATACCAGAAATGTTTGAAGCTACTGACTGAATGAAAGGAGCTGGCATCTCACTCTCTTTGAATCTTCTTTATCATGCTAGGATTAACAGGAAAAAGCAAAAAATTTCAGAATTGCACCTTGCAATGTGGAGATATTACTGTTTGTGCATTTACAATATTCATTGATTTTTGCCATTGAAAAACATGTTTTTCATATACCAGAAATGTTTGAAGCTACTGACTGAATGAAAGGAGCTGGCATCTCACTCTCTTTGAATCTTCTTTATCATGCTAGGATTAGCAGGAAAAAGCAAAAAATTTCAGAATTGCACCTTGCAATGTGGAGATATTACTGTTTGTGCATTTACAATATTCATTGATTTTTGCCATTGAAAAACATGTTTTTCATATACCAGAAATGTTTGAAGCTACTGACTGAATGAAAGGAGCTGGCATCTCACTCTCTTTGAATCTTCTTTATCATGCTAGGATTAACAGGAAAAAGCAAAAAATTTCAGAATTGCACCTTGCAATGTGGAGATATTACTGTTTGTGCATTTACAATATTCATTGATTTTTGCCATTGAAAAACGTCCAGAAATGTTTGAAGCTACTGACTGAATGAAAGGAGCTGGCATCTCACTCTCTTTGAATCTTCTTTATCATGCTAGGATTAGCAGGAAAAAGCAAAAAATTTCAGAATTGCACCTTGCAATGTGGAGATATTACTGTTTGTGCATTTACAATATTCATTGATTTTTGCCATTGAAAAACGTCCAGAAATGTTTGAAGCTACTGACTGAATGAAAGGAGCTGGCATCTCATTCTCTTTGAATCTTCTTTATCATGCTAGGATTAACAGGAAAAAGCTAAAAATTTCAGAATTGCACCTTGCAATGTGGAGATATTACTGTTTGTGCATTTACAATATTCATTGATTTTTGCCATTGAAAAACATGTTTTTCATATACCAGAAATGTTTGAAGCTACTGACTGAATGAAAGGAGCTGGCATCTCACTCTCTTTGAATCTTCTTTATCATGCTAGGATTAGCAGGAAAAAGCAAAAAATTTCAGAATTGCACCTTGCAATGTGGAGATATTACTGTTTGTGCATTTACAATATTTATTGATTTTTGCCATTGAAAAACATGTTTTTCATATACCAGAAATGTTTGAAGCTACTGACTGAATGAAAGGAGCTGGCATCTCACTCTCTTTGAATCTTCTTTATCATGCTAGGATTAGCAGGAAAAAGCAAAAAATTTCAGAATTGCACCTTGCAATGTGGAGATATTACTGTTTGTGCATTTACAATATTCATTGATTTTTGCCATTGAAAAACATGTTTTTCATATACCAGAAATGTTTGAAGCTACTGACTGAATGAAAGGAGCTGGCATCTCACTCTCTTTGAATCTTCTTTATCATGCTAGGATTAACAGGAAAAAGCAAAAAATTTCAGAATTGCACCTTGCAATGTGGAGATATTACTGTTTGTGCATTTACAATATTCATTGATTTTTGCCATTGAAAAACATGTTTTTCATATACCAGAAATGTTTGAAGCTACTGACTGAATGAAAGGAGCTGGCATCTCACTCTCTTTGAATCTTCTTTATCATGCTAGGATTAACAGGAAAAAGCAAAAAATTTCAGAATTGCACCTTGCAATGTGGAGATATTACTGTTTGTGCATTTACAATATTCATTGATTTTTGCCATTGAAAAACGTCCAGAAATGTTTGAAGCTACTGACTGAATGAAAGGAGCTGGCATCTCACTCTCTTTGAATCTTCTTTATCATGCTAGGATTAGCAGGAAAAAGCAAAAAAATTCAGAATTGCACCTTGCAATGTGGAGATATTACTGTTTGTGCATTTACAATATTCATTGATTTTTGCCATTGAAAAACATGTTTTTCATATACCAGAAATGTTTGAAGCTACTGACTGAATGAAAGGAGCTGGCATCTCACTCTCTTTGAATCTTCTTTATCATGCTAGGATTAGCAGGAAAAAGCAAAAAATTTCAGAATTGCACCTTGCAATGTGGAGATATTACTGTTTGTGCATTTACAATACTCATTGATTTTTGCCATTGAAAAACATGTTTTTCATATACCAGAAATGTTTGAAGCTACTGACTGAATGAAAGGAGCTGGCATCTCACTCTCTTTGAATCTTCTTTATCATGCTAGGATTAACAGGAAAAAGCAAAAAATTTCAGAATTGCACCTGGCAATGTGGAGATATTACTGTTTGTGCATTTACAATATTCATTGATTTTTGCCATTGAAAAACGTCCAAAAATGTTTGAAGCTACTGACTGAATGAAAGGAGCTGGCATCTCACTCTCTTTGAATCTTCTTTATCATGCTAGGATTAACAGGAAAAAGCAAAAAATTTCAGAATTGCACCTTGCAATGTGGAGATATTACTGTTTGTGCATTTACAATATTCATTGATTTTTGCCATTGAAAAACATGTTTTTCATATACCAGAAATGTTTGAAGCTACTGACTGAATGAAAGGAGCTGGCATCTCACTCTCTTTGAATCTTCTTTATCATGCTAGGATTAGCAGGAAAAAGCAAAAAATTTCAGAATTGCACCTTGCAATGTGGAGATATTACTGTTTGTGCATTTACAATATTTATTGATTTTTGCCATTGAAAAACATGTTTTTCATATACCAGAAATGTTTGAAGCTACTGACTGAATGAAAGGAGCTGGCATCTCACTCTCTTTGAATCTTCTTTATCATGCTAGGATTAGCAGGAAAAAGCAAAAAATTTCAGAATTGCACCTTGCAATGTGGAGATATTACTGTTTGTGCATTTACAATATTCATTGATTTTTGCCATTGAAAAACATGTTTTTCATATACCAGAAATGTTTGAAGCTACTGACTGAATGAAAGGAGCTGGCATCTCACTCTCTTTGAATCTTCTTTATCATGCTAGGATTAACAGGAAAAAGCAAAAAATTTCAGAATTGCACCTTGCAATGTGGAGATATTACTGTTTGTGCATTTACAATATTCATTGATTTTTGCCATTGAAAAACATGTTTTTCATATACCAGAAATGTTTGAAGCTACTGACTGAATGAAAGGAGCTGGCATCTCACTCTCTTTGAATCTTCTTTATCATGCTAGGATTAACAGGAAAAAGCAAAAAATTTCAGAATTGCACCTTGCAATGTGGAGATATTACTGTTTGTGCATTTACAATATTCATTGATTTTTGCCATTGAAAAACGTCCAGAAATGTTTGAAGCTACTGACTGAATGAAAGGAGCTGGCATCTCACTCTCTTTGAATCTTCTTTATCATGCTAGGATTAGCAGGAAAAAGCAAAAAAATTCAGAATTGCACCTTGCAATGTGGAGATATTACTGTTTGTGCATTTACAATATTCATTGATTTTTGCCATTGAAAAACATGTTTTTCATATACCAGAAATGTTTGAAGCTACTGACTGAATGAAAGGAGCTGGCATCTCACTCTCTTTGAATCTTCTTTATCATGCTAGGATTAGCAGGAAAAAGCAAAAAATTTCAGAATTGCACCTTGCAATGTGGAGATATTACTGTTTGTGCATTTACAATACTCATTGATTTTTGCCATTGAAAAACATGTTTTTCATATACCAGAAATGTTTGAAGCTACTGACTGAATGAAAGGAGCTGGCATCTCACTCTCTTTGAATCTTCTTTATCATGCTAGGATTAACAGGAAAAAGCAAAAAATTTCAGAATTGCACCTGGCAATGTGGAGATATTACTGTTTGTGCATTTACAATATTCATTGATTTTTGCCATTGAAAAACGTCCAAAAATGTTTGAAGCTACTGACTGAATGAAAGGAGCTGGCATCTCACTCTCTTTGAATCTTCTTTATCATGCTAGGATTAACAGGAAAAAGCAAAAAATTTCAGAATTGCACCTTGCAATGTGGAGATATTACTGTTTGTGCATTTACAATATTCATTGATTTTTGCCATTGAAAAACATGTTTTTCATATACCAGAAATGTTTGAAGCTACTGACTGAATGAAAGGAGCTGGCATCTCACTCTCTTTGAATCTTCTTTATCATGCTAGGATTAACAGGAAAAAGCAAAAAATTTCAGAATTGCACCTTGCAATGTGGAGATATTACTGTTTGTGCATTTACAATATTCATTGATTTTTGCCATTGAAAAACGTCCAGAAATGTTTGAAGCTACTGACTGAATGAAAGGAGCTGGCATCTCACTCTCTTTGAATCTTCTTTATCATGCTAGGATTAGCAGGAAAAAGCAAAAAATTTCAGAATTGCACCTTGCAATGTGGAGATATTACTGTTTGTGCATTTACAATATTCATTGATTTTTGCCATTGAAAAACATGTTTTTCATATACCAGAAATGTTTGAAGCTACTGACTGAATGAAAGGAGCTGGCATCTCACTCTCTTTGAATCTTCTTTATCATGCTAGGATTAGCAGGAAAAAGCAAAAAATTTCAGAATTGCACCTTGCAATGTGGAGATATTACTGTTTGTGCATTTACAATATTCATTGATTTTTGCCATTGAAAAACATGTTTTTCATATACCAGAAATGCTTGAAGCTACTGACTGAATGAAAGGAGCTGGCATCTCACTCTCTTTGAATCTTCTTTATCATGCTAGGATTAACAGGAAAAAGCAAAAAATTTCAGAATTGCACCTTGCAATGTGGAGATATTACTATTTGTGCATTTACAATATTCATTGATTTTTGCCATTGAAAAACATGTTTTTCATATACCAGAAATGTTTGAAGCTACTGACTGAATGAAAGGAGCTGGCATCTCATTCTCTTTGAATCTTCTTTATCATGCTAGGATTAACAGGAAAAAGCAAAAAATTTCAGAATTGCACCTTGCAATGTGGAGATATTACTGTTTGTGCATTTACAATATTCATTGATTTTTGCCATTGAAAAACGTCCAGAAATGTTTGAAGCTACTGACTGAATGAAAGGAGCTGGCATCTCACTCTCTTTGAATCTTCTTTATCATGCTAGGATTAGCAGGAAAAAGCAAAAAATTTCAGAATTGCACCTTGCAATGTGGAGATATTACTGTTTGTGCATTTACAATATTCATTGATTTTTGCCATTGAAAAACATGTTTTTCATATACCAGAAATGTTTGAAGCTACTGACTGAATGAAAGGAGCTGGCATCTCACTCTCTTTGAATCTTCTTTATCATGCTAGGAAAAGCAGGAAAAAGCAAAAAATTTCAGAATTGCACCTTGCAATGTGGAGATATTACTGTTTGTGCATTTACAATATTCCTTGATTTTTGCCATTGAAAAACATGTTTTTCATATACCAGAAATGTTTGAAGCTACTGACTGAATGAAAGGAGCTGGCATCTCACTCTCTTTGAATCTTCTTTATCATGCTAGGATTAACAGGAAAAAGCAAAAAATTTCAGAATTGCACCTTGCAATGTGGAGATATTACTGTTTGTGCATTTACAATATTCATTGATTTTTGCCATTGAAAAACGTCCAGAAATGTTTGAAGCTACTGACTGAATGAAAGGAGCTGGCATCTCACTCTCTTTGAATCTTCTTTATCATGCTAGGATTAACAGGAAAAAGCTAAAAATTTCAGAATTGCACCTTGCAATGTGGAGATATTACTGTTTGTGCATTTACAATATTCATTGATTTTTGCCATTGAAAAACACGTTTTTCATATACCAGAAATGTTTGAAGCTACTGACTGAATGAAAGGAGCTGGCATCTCACTCTCTTTGAATCTTCTTTATCATGCTAGGATTAGCAGGAAAAAGCAAAAAATTTCAGAATTGCACCTTGCAATGTGGAGATATTACTGTTTGTGCATTTACAATATTCATTGATTTTTGCCATTGAAAAACATGTTTTTCATATACCAGAAATGTTTGAAGCTACTGACTGAATGAAAGGAGCTGGCATCTCACTCTCTTTGAATCTTCTTTATCATGCTAGGATTAGCAGGAAAAAGCAAAAAATTTCAGAATTGCACCTTGCAATGTGGAGATATTACTGTTTGTGCATTTACAATATTCATTGATTTTTGCCATTGAAAAACATGTTTTTCATATACCAGAAATGTTTGAAGCTACTGACTGAATGAAAGGAGCTGGCATCTCACTCTCTTTGAATCTTCTTTATCATGCTAGGATTAACAGGAAAAAGCAAAAAATTTCAGAATTGCACCTTGCAATGTGGAGATATTACTGTTTGTGCATTTACAATATTCATTGATTTTTGCCATTGAAAAACATGTTTTTCATATACCAGAAATGTTTGAAGCTACTGACTGAATGAAAGGAGCTGGCATCTCACTCTCTTTGAATCTTCTTTATCATGCTAGGATTAGCAGGAAAAAGCAAAAAATTTCAGAATTGCACCTTGCAATGTGGAGATATTACTGTTTGTGCATTTACAATATTCATTGATTTTTGCCATTGAAAAACATGTTTTTCATATACCAGAAATGTTTGAAGCTACTGACTGAATGAAAGGAGCTGGCATCTCACTCTCTTTGAATCTTCTTTATCATGCTAGGATTAACAGGAAAAAGCAAAAAAATTTCAGAATTGCACCTTGCAATGTGGAGATATTACTGTTTGTGCATTTACAATATTCATTGATTTTTGCCATTGAAAAACGTCCAGAAATGTTTGAAGCTACTGACTGAATGAAAGGAGCTGGCATCTCACTCTCTTTGAATCTTCTTTATCATGCTAGGATTAGCAGGAAAAGGCAAAAAATTTCAGAATTGCACCTTGCAATGTGGAGATATTACTGTTTGTGCATTTACAATATTCATTGATTTTTGCCATTGAAAAACGTCCAGAAATGTTTGAAGCTACTGACTGAATGAAAGGAGCTGGCATCTCACTCTCTTTGAATCTTCTTTATCATGCTAGGATTAACAGGAAAAAGCTAAAAATTTCAGAATTGCACCTTGCAATGTGGAGATATTACTGTTTGTGCATTTACAATATTCATTGATTTTTGCCATTGAAAAACATGTTTTTCATATACCAGAAATGTTTGAAGCTACTGACTGAATGAAAGGAGCTGGCATCTCACTCTCTTTGAATCTTCTTTATCATGCTAGGATTAGCAGGAAAAAGCAAAAAATTTCAGAATTGCACCTTGCAATGTGGAGATATTACTGTTTGTGCATTTACAATATTCATTGATTTTTGCCATTGAAAAACATGTTTTTCATATACCAGAAATGTTTGAAGCTACTGACTGAATGAAAGGAGCTGGCATCTCACTCTCTTTGAATCTTCTTTATCATGCTAGGATTAGCAGGAAAAAGCAAAAAATTTCAGAATTGCACCTTGCAATGTGGAGATATTACTGTTTGTGCATTTACAATATTCATTGATTTTTGCCATTGAAAAACATGTTTTTCATATACCAGAAATGTTTGAAGCTACTGACTGAATGAAAGGAGCTGGCATCTCACTCTCTTTGAATCTTCTTTATCATGCTAGGATTAACAGGAAAAAGCAAAAAATTTCAGAATTGCACCTTGCAATGTGGAGATATTACTGTTTGTGCATTTACAATATTCATTGATTTTTGCCATTGAAAAACATGTTTTTCATATACCAGAAATGTTTGAAGCTACTGACTGAATGAAAGGAGCTGGCATCTCACTCTCTTTGAATCTTCTTTATCATGCTAGGATTAACAGGAAAAAGAAAAAAATTTCAGAATTGCACCTTGCAATGTGGAGATATTACTGTTTGTGCATTTACAATATTCATTGATTTTTGCCATTGAAAAACGTCCAGAAATGTTTGAAGCTACTGACTGAATGAAAGGAGCTGGCATCTCACTCTCTTTGAATCTTCTTTATCATGCTAGGATTAGCAGGAAAAAGCAAAAAATTTCAGAATTGCACCTTGCAATGTGGAGATATTACTGTTTGTGCATTTACAATATTCATTGATTTTTGCCATTGAAAAACATGTTTTTCATATACCAGAAATGTTTGAAGCTACTGACTGAATGAAAGGAGCTGGCATCTCACTCTCTTTGAATCTTCTTTATCATGCTAGGATTAACAGGAAAAAGCAAAAAATTTCAGAATTGCACCTTGCAATGTGGAGATATTACTGTTTGTGCATTTACAATATTCATTGATTTTTGCCATTGAAAAACATGTTTTTCATATACCAGAAATGTTTGAAGCTACTGACTGAATGAAAGGAGCTGGCATCTCACTCTCTTTGAATCTTCTTTATCATGCTAGGATTAACAGGAAAAAGCAAAAAATTTCAGAATTGCACCTTGCAATGTGGAGATATTACTGTTTGTGCATTTACAATATTCATTGATTTTTGCCATTGAAAAACGTCCAGAAATGTTTGAAGCTACTGACTGAATGAAAGGAGCTGGCATCTCACTCTCTTTGAATCTTCTTTATCATGCTAGGATTAGCAGGAAAAAGCAAAAAATTTCAGAATTGCACCTTGCAATGTGGAGATATTACTGTTTGTGCATTTACAATATTCATTGATTTTTGCCATTGAAAAACATGTTTTTCATATACCAGAAATGTTTGAAGCTACTGACTGAATGAAAGGAGCTGGCATCTCACTCTCTTTGAATCTTCTTTATCATGCTAGGATTAACAGGAAAAAGAAAAAAATTTCAGAATTGCACCTTGCAATGTGGAGATATTACTGTTTGTGCATTTACAATATTCATTGATTTTTGCCATTGAAAAACGTCCAGAAATGTTTGAAGCTACTGACTGAATGAAAGGAGCTGGCATCTCACTCTCTTTGAATCTTCTTTATCATGCTAGGATTAGCAGGAAAAAGCAAAAAATTTCAGAATTGCACCTTGCAATGTGGAGATATTACTGTTTGTGCATTTACAATATTCATTGATTTTTGCCATTGAAAAACATGTTTTTCATATACCAGAAATGTTTGAAGCTACTGACTGAATGAAAGGAGCTGGCATCTCACTCTCTTTGAATCTTCTTTATCATGCTAGGATTAACAGGAAAAAGCAAAAAATTTCAGAATTGCACCTTGCAATGTGGAGATATTACTGTTTGTGCATTTACAATATTCATTGATTTTTGCCATTGAAAAACGTCCAGAAATGTTTGAAGCTACTGACTGAATGAAAGGAGCTGGCATCTCACTCTCTTTGAATCTTCTTTATCATGCTAGGATTAACAGGAAAAAGCTAAAAATTTCAGAATTGCACCTTGCAATGTGGAGATATTACTGTTTGTGCATTTACAATATTCATTGATTTTTGCCATTGAAAAACATGTTTTTCATATACCAGAAATGTTTGAAGCTACTGACTGAATGAAAGGAGCTGGCATCTCACTCTCTTTGAATCTTCTTTATCATGCTAGGATTAGCAGGAAAAAGCAAAGAATTTCAGAATTGCACCTTGCAATGTGGAGATATTACTGTTTGTGCATTTACAATATTCATTGATTTTTGCCATTGAAAAACATGTTTTTCATATACCAGAAATGTTTGAAGCTACTGACTGAATGAAAGGAGCTGGCATCTCACTCTCTTTGAATCTTCTTTATCATGCTAGGATTAGCAGGAAAAAGCAAAAAATTTCAGAATTGCACCTTGCAATGTGGAGATATTACTGTTTGTGCATTTACAATATTCATTGATTTTTGCCATTGAAAAACATGTTTTTCATATACCAGAAATGTTTGAAGCTACTGACTGAATGAAAGGAGCTGGCATCTCACTCTCTTTGAATCTTCTTTATCATGCTAGGATTAACAGGAAAAAGCAAAAAATTTCAGAATTGCACCTTGCAATGTGGAGATATTACTGTTTGTGCATTTACAATATTCATTGATTTTTGCCATTGAAAAACGTCCAGAAATGTTTGAAGCTACTGACTGAATGAAAGGAGCTGGCATCTCACTCTCTTTGAATCTTCTTTATCATGCTAGGATTAGCAGGAAAAAGCAAAAAATTTCAGAATTGCACCTTGCAATGTGGAGATATTACTGTTTGTGCATTTACAATATTTCAATGGCAAAAATCAATGAATATTGTAAATGCACAAACAGTAATTTATCCGCATTGCAAGGTGCAATTCTGAAATTTTTTGCTTTTTCCTGCTCCTCTTAGCATGATAAAGAAGATTCAAAGAGAGTGAGATGCCAGCTCCTTTCATTCAGTCAGTAGCTTCAAACATTTCTGGTATATGAATAACATGATGTTTTTCAATGGCAAAAATCAATGAATATTGTAAATGCACAAACAGTAATTTCTCCGCATTGCAAGGTGCAATTCTGAAATTTTTTGCTTTTTCCTGCTCCTCTTAGCATGATAAAGAAGATTCAAAGAGAGTGAGATGCCAGCTCCTTTCATTCAGTCAGTAGCTTCAATCATTTCTGGATGTTTTTCAATGGCAAAAATCAATGAATATTGTAAATGCACAAACAGTAATTTCTCCGCATTGCAAGGTGCAATTCTGAAATATTTTGCTTTTTCCTGCTCCTCTTAGCATGATAAAGAAGATTCAAAGAGAGTGAGATGCCAGCTCCTTTCGTTCAGTCAGTAGCTTCAATCATTTCTGGACGTTTTTCAATGGCAAAAATCATTGAATATTGTAAATGCACAAACAGTAATTTCTCCGCATTGCAAGGTGCAATTCTGAAATTTTTTACTTTTTCCTGCTCCTCTTAGCATGGTAAAGAAGATTCAAAGAGAGTGAGATGCCAGCTCCTTTCATTCAGTCAGTAGCTTCAATCATTTCTGGTATATGAATAACATGATGTTTTTCAATGGCAAAAATCAATGAATATTGTAAATGCACAAACAGTAATTTCTCCGCATTGCAAGGTGCAATTCTGAAATTTTTTGCTTTTTCCTGCTCCTCTTAGCATGATAAAGAAGATTAAAAGAGAGTGAGATGCCAGCTCCTTTCATTCAGTCAGTAGCTTCAATCATTTCTGGACGTTTTTCAATGGCAAAAATCAATGAATATTGTAAATGCACAAACAGTAATTTCTCCGCATTGCAAGGTGCAATTCTGAAATTTTTTGCTTTTTCCTGCTCCTCTTAGCATGATAAAGAAGATTCAAAGAGAGTGAGATGCCAGCTCCTTTCATTCAGTCAGTAGCTTCAATCATTTCTGGTAAATGAATAACATGATGTTTTTCAATGGCAAAAATCAATGAATTTTGTAAATGCACAAACAGTAATTTCTCCGCATTGAAAGGCGCAATTCTGAAATTTTTTGCTTTTTCCTGCTCCTCTTAGCATGATAAAGAAGATTCAAAGAGAGTGAGATGCCAGCTCCTTTCATTCAGTCAGTAGCTTCAATCATTTCTGGACGTTTTTCAATGGCAAAAGTCAATGAATATTGTAAATGCACAAACAGTAATTTCTCCGCATTGCAAGGTGCAATTCTGAAATTTTTTGCTTTTTCCTGCTCCTCTTAGCATGATAAAGAAGATTCAAAGAGAGTGAGATGCCAGCTCCTTTCATTCAGTCACTAGGTTCAATCATTTCTGGACGTTTTTCAATGGCAAAAATCAATGAATATTGTAAATGCACAAACAGTAATTTCTCCGCATTGCAAGGTGCAATTCTGAAATTTTTTGCTTTTTCCTGCTCCTCTTATCATGATAAAGAAGATTCAAAGAGAGTGAGGTGCCAGCTCCTTTCATTCAGTCAGTAGCTTCAAACATTTCTGGTATATGAATAACATGTTTTTCAATGGCAAAAATCAATGAATATTGTAAATGCACAAACAGTAATTTCTCCGCATTGCAAGGTGCAATTCTGAAATTTTTTGCTTTTTCCTGCTCCTCTTAGCATGATAAAGAAGATTCAAAGAGAATGAGATGCCAAGCTCCTTACATTCAGTCAGTAGCTTCAATCATTTCTGGACGTTTTTCAATGGCATAAATCAATGAATATTGTAAATGCACAAACTGTAATTTCTCCGCATTGCAAGGTGCAATTCTGAAATTTTTTGCTTTTTCCTGCTCCTCTTAGCACGATAAAGAAGATTCAAAGAGAGTGAGATGCCAGCTCCTTTCATTCAGTCAGTAGCTTCAATCATTTCTGGACGTTTTTCAATGGCAAAAATCATTGAATATTGTAAATGCACAAACAGTAATTTCTACGCATTGCAAGGTGCAATTCTGAAATTTTTTGCTTTTTCCTGCTCCTCTTAGCATGATAAAGAAGATTCAAAGAGAGTGAGATGCCAGCTCCTTTCATTCAGTCAGTAGCTTCAAACATTTCTGGTATATGAATAACATGATGTTTTTCAATGGCAAAAATCAATGAATATTGTAAATGCACAAACAGTAATTTCTCCGCATTGCAAGGTGCAATTCTGAATTTTTTTGCTTTTTCCTGCTCCTCTTAGCATGATAAAGAAGATTCAAAGAGAGTGAGATGCCAGCTCCTTTCATTCAGTCAGTAGCTTCAATCATTTCTGGACGTTTTTCAATGGCAAAAATCAATGAATATTGTAAATGCACAAACAGTAATTTCTCCGCATTGCAAGGTGCAATTCTGAAATTTTTTGCTTTTTCCTGCTCCTCTTAGCATGATAAAGAAGATTCAAAGAGAGTGAGATGCCAGCTCCTTTCATTCAGTCAGTAGCTTCAAACATTTCTGGTATATGAATAACATGATGTTTTTCAATGGCAAAAATCAATGAATATTGTAAATGCACAAACAGTAATTTCTCCGCATTGCAAGGTGCAATTCTTAAATTTTTTGCTTTTTCCTGCTCCTCTTAGCATGATAAAGAAGATTCAAAGAGAGTGAGATGCCAGCTCCTTTCATTCAGTCAGTAGCTTCAAACATTTCTGGACGTTTTTCAATTGCAAAAATCAATGGATATTGTAAATGCACAAACAGTAATTTCTCCGCATTGCAAGGTGCAATTCTGAAATTTTTTGCTTTTTCCTGCTCCTCTTAGCATGATAAAGAAGATTCAAAGAGAGTGAGATGCCAGCTACTTTCATTCAGTCAGTAGCTTCAATCATTTCTGGTATATGAATAACATGATGTTTTTCAATGGCAAAAATCAATGAATATTGTAAATGCACAAACAGTAATTTCTCCGCATTGCAAGGTGCAATTCTGAAATTTTTTGCTTTTTCCTGCTCCTCTTAGCATGATAAAGAAGATTCAAAGAGAGTGAGATGCCAGCTCCTTTCATTCAGTCAGTAGCTTCAATCATTTCTGGTATATGAATAACATGAAGTTTTTCAATGGCAAAAATCAATGAATATTGTAAATGCGCAAAGAGTAATTTATCCACATTGCAAGGTGCAATTCTGAAATTTTTTGCTTTTTCCTGCTCCTCTTAGCATGATAAAGAAGATTCAAAGAGAGTGAGATGCCAGCTCCTTTCATTCAGTCAGTAGCTTCAAACATTTCTGGTATATGAATAACATGATGTTTTTCAATGGCAAAAATCAATGAATATTGTAAATGCACAAACAGTAATTTCTCCGCATTGCAAGGTGCAATTCTGAAATTTTTTGCTTTTTCCTGCTCCTCTTAGCATGATAAAGAAGATTCAAAGAGAGTGAGATGCCAGCTCCTTTCATTCAGTCAGTAGCTTCAATCATTTCTGGTATATGAATAACATGATGTCTTTCAATGGCAAAAATCAATGAATTTTGTAAATGCACAAACAGCAATTTCTCCGCATTGCAAGGTGCAATTCTGAAATTTTTTGCTTTTTCCTGCTCCTCTTAGCATGATAAAGAAGATTCAAAGAGAGTGAGATGCCAGCTCCTTTCATTCAGTCAGTAGCTTCAATCATTTCTGGACGTTTTTCAATGGCAAAAATCAATGAATATTGTAAATGCACAAACAGTAATTTCTCCGCATTGCAAGGTGCAATTCTGAAATTTTTTGCTTTTTCCTGCTCCTCTTAGCATGATAAAGAAGATTCAAAGAGAGTGAGATGCCAGCTCCTTTCATTCAGTCAGTAGCTTCAAACATTTCTGGTATATGAATAACATGATGTTTTTCAATGGCAAAAATCAATGAATATTGTAAATGCACAAACAGTAATTTCTCCGCATTGCAAGGTGCAATTCTGAAATTTTTTGCTTTTTCCTCCTCCTCTTAGCATGATAAAGAAGATTCAAAGAGAGTGAGATGCCAGCTCCTTTCGTTCAGTCAGTAGCTTCAATCATTTCTGGACGTTTTTCAATGGTAAAAATCAATGAATATTGTAAATGCACAAACAGTAATTTCTCCGCATTGCAAGGTGCAATTATGAAATTTTTTGCTTTTTCCTGCTCCTCTTAGCATGATAAAGAAGATTCAAAGAGAGTGAGATGCCAGCTCCTTTCATTCAGTCAGTAGCTTCAAACATTTCTGGTATATGAATAACATGATGTTTTTCAATGGCAAAAATCAATGAATATTGTAAATGCACAAACAGTAATTTCTCCGCATTGCAAGGTGCAATTCTGAAATTTTTTGCTTTTTCCTGCTCCTCTTAGCATGATAAAGAAGATTCAAAGAGCGTGAGATGCCAGCTCCTTTCATTCAGTCAGTAGCTTCAAACATTTCTGGTATATGAATAACATGATGTTTTTCAATGGCAAAAATCAATGAATATTGTAAATGCACAAACAGTAATTTCTCCGCATTGCAAGGTGTAATTCTGAAATTTTTTGCTTTTTCCTGCTCCTCTTAGCATGATAAAGAAGATTCAAAGAGAGTGAGATGCCAGCTCCTTTCATTCAGTCAGTAGCTTCAATCATTTCTGGACGTTTTTCAATGGCAAAAATCAATGAATATTGTAAATGCACAAACAGTAATTTCTCCGCATTGCAAGGTGCAATTCTGAAATTTTTTGCTTTTTCCTGCTCCTCTTAGCATGATAAAGAAGATTCAAAGAGAGTGAGATGCCAGCTCCTTTCATTCAGTCAGTAGCTTCAAACATTTCTGGTATATGAATAACATGATGTTTTTCAATGGTAAAAATCAATGAATATTGTAAATGCACAAACAGTAATTTCTCCGCATTGCAAGGTGCAATTCTGAAATTTTTTGCTTTTTCCTGCTCCTCTTAGCATGATAAAGAAGATTCAAAGAGAGTGAGATGCCAGCTCCTTTCATTCAGTCAGTAGCTTCAATCATTTCTGGTATATGAATAACATGATGTTTTTCAATGGCAAAAATCAATGAATATTGTAAATGCACAAACAGTAATTTATCCGCATTGCAAGGTGCAATTCTGAAATTTTTTGCTTTTTCCTGCTCCTCTTAGCATGATAAAGAAGATTCAAAGAGAGTGAGATGCCAGCTCCTTTCATTCAGTCAGTAGCTTCAAACATTTCTGGTATATGAATAACATGATGTTTTTCAATGGCAAAAATCAATGAATATTGTAAATGCACAAACAGTAATTTCTCCGCATTGCAAGGTGCAATTCTGAAATTTTTTGCTTTTTCCTGCTCCTCTTAGCATGATAAAGAAGATTCAAAGAGAGTGAGATGCCAGCTCCTTTCATTCAGTCAGTAGCTTCAATCATTTCTGGAAGTTTTTCAATGGCAAAAATCAATGAATATTGTAAATGCACAAACAGTAATTTCTCCGCATTGCAAGGTGCAATTCTGAAATTTTTTGCTTTTTCCTGCTCCTCTTAGCATGATAAAGAAGATTCAAAGAGAGTGAGATGCCAGCTCCTTTCATTCAGTCAGTAGCTTCAATCATTTCTGGACGTTTTTCAATGGCAAAAATCAATGAATATTGTAAATGCACAAACAGTAATTTCTCCGCATTGCAAGGTGCAATTCTGAAATTTTTTGCTTTTTCCTGCTCCTCTTAGCATGATAAAGAAGATTCAAAGAGAGTGAGATGCCAGCTCCTTTCATTCAGTCAGTAGCTTCAATCATTTCTGGAAGTTTTTCAATGGCAAAAATTAATGAATATTGTAAATGCACAAACAGTAATTTCTCCGCATTGCAAGGTGCAATTCTGAAATTTTTTGCTTTTTCCTGCTCCTCTTAGCATGATAAAGAAGATTCAAAGAGAGTGAGATGCCAGCTCCTTTCATTCAGTCAGTAGCTTCAATCATTTCTGGACGTTTTTCAATGGCAAAAATCAATGAATATTGTAAATGCACAAACAGTAATTTCTCCGCATTGCAAGGTGCAATTCTGAAATTTTTTGCTTTTTCCTGCTCCTCTTAGCATGATAAAGAAGATTCAAAGAGAGTGAGATGCCAGCTCCTTTCATTCAGTCAGTAGCTTCAATCATTTCTGGACTTTTTTCAATGGCAAAAATCAGTGAATATTGTAAATGCACAAACAGTAATTTCTCCGCATTGCAAGGTGCAATTCTGAAATTTTTTGCTTTTTCCTGCTCCTCTTAGCATGATAAAGAAGATTCAAAGAGAGTGAGATGCCAGCTCCTTTCATTCAGTCAGTAGCTTCAAACATTTCTGGTATATGAATAACATGTTTTTCAATGGCAAAAATCAATGAATATTGTAAATGCACAAACAGTAATTTCTCCGCATTGCAAGGTGCAATTCTGAAATTTTTTGCTTTTTCCTGCTCCTCTTAGCATGATAAAGAAGATTCAAAGAGAGTGAGATGCCAGCTCCTTTCATTCAGTCAGTAGCTTCAATCATTTCTGGTATATGAATAACATGATGTTTTTCAATGGCAAAAATCAATGAATATTGTAAATGCACAAACAGTAATTTATCCGCATTGCAAGGTGCAATTCTGAAATTTTTTGCTTTTTCCTGCTCCTCTTAGCATGATAAAGAAGATTCAAAGAGAGTGAGATGCCAGCTCCTTTCATTCAGTCAGTAGCTTCAAACATTTCTGGTATATGAATAACATGATGTTTTTCAATGGCAAAAATCAATGAATATTGTAAATGCACAAACAGTAATTTCTCCGCATTGCAAGGTGCAATTCTGAAATTTTTTGCTTTTTCCTGCTCCTCTTAGCATGATAAAGAAGATTCAAAGAGAGTGAGATGCCAGCTCCTTTCATTCAGTCAGTAGCTTCAATCATTTCTGGAAGTTTTTCAATGGCAAAAATCAATGAATATTGTAAATGCACAAACAGTAATTTCTCCGCATTGCAAGGTGCAATTCTGAAATTTTTTGCTTTTTCCTGCTCCTCTTAGCATGATAAAGAAGATTCAAAGAGAGTGAGATGCCAGCTCCTTTCATTCAGTCAGTAGCTTCAATCATTTCTGGACGTTTTTCAATGGCAAAAATCAATGAATATTGTAAATGCACAAACAGCAATTTCTCCGCATTGCAAGGTGCAATTCTGAAATTTTTTGCTTTTTCCTGCTCCTCTTAGCATGATAAAGAAGATTCAAAGAGAGTGAGATGCCAGCTCCTTTCATTCAGTCAGTAGCTTCAATCATTTCTGGAAGTTTTTCAATGGCAAAAATTAATGAATATTGTAAATGCACAAACAGTAATTTCTCCGCATTGCAAGGTGCAATTCTGAAATTTTTTGCTTTTTCCTGCTCCTCTTAGCATGATAAAGAAGATTCAAAGAGAGTGAGATGCCAGCTCCTTTCATTCAGTCAGTAGCTTCAATCATTTCTGGACGTTTTTCAATGGCAAAAATCAATGAATATTGTAAATGCACAAACAGTAATTTCTCCGCATTGCAAGGTGCAATTCTGAAATTTTTTGCTTTTTCCTGCTCCTCTTAGCATGATAAAGAAGATTCAAAGAGAGTGAGATGCCAGCTCCTTTCATTCAGTCAGTAGCTTCAATCATTTCTGGACTTTTTTCAATGGCAAAAATCAGTGAATATTGTAAATGCACAAACAGTAATTTCTCCGCATTGCAAGGTGCAATTCTGAAATTTTTTGCTTTTTCCTGCTCCTCTTAGCATGATAAAGAAGATTCAAAGAGAGTGAGATGCCAGCTCCTTTCATTCAGTCAGTAGCTTCAAACATTTCTGGTATATGAATAACATGTTTTTCAATGGCAAAAATCAATGAATATTGTAAATGCACAAACAGTAATTTCTCCGCATTGCAAGGTGCAATTCTGAAATTTTTTGCTTTTTCCTGCTCCTCTTAGCATGATAAAGAAGATTCAAAGAGAGTGAGATGCCAGCTCCTTTCATTCAGTCAGTAGCTTCAATCATTTCTGGAAGTTTTTCAATGGCAAAAATTAATGAATATTGTAAACGCACAAACAGTAATTTCTCCGCATTGCAAGGTGCAATTCTGAAATTTTTTGCTTTTTCCTGCTCCTCTTAGCATGATAAAGAAGATTCAAAGAGAGTGAGATGCCAGCTCCTTTCATTCAGTCAGTAGCTTCAATCATTTCTGGACGTTTTTCAATGGCAAAAATCAATGAATATTGTAAATGCACAAACAGTAATTTCTCCGCATTGCAAGGTGCAATTCTGAAATTTTTTGCTTTTTCCTGCTCCTCTTAGCACGATAAAGAAGATTCAAAGAGAGTGAGATGCCAGCTCCTTTCATTCAGTCAGTAGCTTCAATCATTTCTGGACGTTTTTCAATGGCAAAAATCAATGAATATTGTAAATGCACAAACAGTAATTTCTCCGCATTGCAAGGTGCAATTCTGAAATTTTTTGCTTTTTCCTGCTCCTCTTAGCATGATAAAGAAGATTCAAAGAGAGTGAGATGCCAGCTCCTTTCATTCAGTCAGTAGCTTCAAACATTTCTGGTATATGAATAACATGATGTTTTTCAATGGCAAAAATCAATGAATATTGTAAATGCACAAACAGTAATTTCTCCGCATTGCAAGGTGCAATTCTGAAATTTTTTGCTTTTTCCTGCTCCTCTTAGCATGATAAAGAAGATTCAAAGAGAGTGAGATGCCAGCTCCTTTCATTCAGTCAGTAGCTTCAATCATTTCTGGACGTTTTTCAATGGCAAAAATCAATGAATATTGTAAATGCACAAACAGTAATTTCTCCGCATTGCAAGGTGCAATTCTGAAATTTTTTGCTTTTTCCTGCTCCTCTTAGCATGATAAAGAAGATTCAAAGAGAGTGAGATGCCAGCTCCTTTCATTCAGTCAGTAGCTTCAAACATTTCTGGTATATGAATAACATGATGTTTTTCAATGGCAAAAATCAATGAATATTGTAAATGCACAAACAGTAATTTCTCCGCATTGCAAGGTGCAATTCTGAAATTTTTTGCTTTTTCCTGCTCCTCTTAGCATGATAAAGAAGATTCAAAGAGAGTGAGATGCCAGCTACTTTCATTCAGTCAGTAGCTTCAATCATTTCTGGTATATGAATAACATGATGTTTTTCAATGGCAAAAATCAATGAATATTGTAAATGCACAAACAGTAATTTCTCCGCATTGCAAGGTGCAATTCTGAAATTTTTTGCTTTTTCCTGCTCCTCTTAGCATGATAAAGAAGATTCAAAGAGAGTGAGATGCCAGCTCCTTTCATTCAGTCAGTAGCTTCAATCATTTCTGGTATATGAATAACATGATGTTTTTCAATGGCAAAAATCAATGAATATTGTAAATGCGCAAAGAGTAATTTATCCACATTGCAAGGTGCAATTCTGAAATTTTTTGCTTTTTCCTGCTCCTCTTAGCATGATAAAGAAGATTCAAAGAGAGTGAGATGCCAGCTCCTTTCATTCAGTCAGTAGCTTCAAACATTTCTGGTATATGAATAACATGATGTTTTTCAATGGCAAAAATCAATGAATATTGTAAATGCACAAACAGTAATTTCTCCGCATTGCAAGGTGCAATTCTGAAATTTTTTGCTTTTTCCTGCTCCTCTTAGCATGATAAAGAAGATTCAAAGAGAGTGAGATGCCAGCTCCTTTCATTCAGTCAGTAGCTTCAATCATTTCTGGTATTTGAATAACATGATGTCTTTCAATGGCAAAAATCAATGAATTTTGTAAATGCACAAACAGCAATTTCTCCGCATTGCAAGGTGCAATTCTGAAATTTTTTGCTTTTTCCTGCTCCTCTTAGCATGATAAAGAAGATTCAAAGAGAGTGAGATGCCAGCTCCTTTCATTCAGTCAGTAGCTTCAATCATTTCTGGACGTTTTTCAATGGCAAAAATCAATGAATATTGTAAATGCACAAACAGTAATTTCTTCGCATTGCAAGGTGCAATTCTGAAATTTTTTGCTTTTTCCTGCTCCTCTTAGCATGATAAAGAAGATTCAAAGAGAGTGAGATGCCAGCTCCTTTCATTCAGTCAGTAGCTTCAAACATTTCTGGTATATGAATAACATGATGTTTTTCAATGGCAAAAATCAATGAATATTGTAAATGCACAAACAGTAATTTCTCCGCATTGCAAGGTGCAATTCTGAAATTTTTTGCTTTTTCCTCCTCCTCTTAGCATGATAAAGAAGATTCAAAGAGAGTGAGATGCCAGCTCCTTTCGTTCAGTCAGTAGCTTCAATCATTTCTGGACGTTTTTCAATGGTAAAAATCAATGAATATTGTAAATGCACAAACAGTAATTTCTCCGCATTGCAAGGTGCAATTATGAAATTTTTTGCTTTTTCCTGCTCCTCTTAGCATGATAAAGAAGATTCAAAGAGAGTGAGATGCCAGCTCCTTTCATTCAGTCAGTAGCTTCAATCATTTCTGGACGTTTTTCAATGGCAAAAATCAATGAATATTGTAAATGCACAAACAGTAATTTCTCCGCATTGCAAGGTGCAATTCTGAAATTTTTTGCTTTTTCCTGCTCCTCTTAGCATGATAAAGAAGATTCAAAGAGAGTGAGATGCCAGCTCCTTTCATTCAGTCTTTAGCTTCAATCATTTCTGGACTTTTTTCAATGGCAAAAATCAGTGAATATTGTAAATGCACAAACAGTAATTTCTCCGCATTGCAAGGTGCAATTCTGAAATTTTTTGCTTTTTCCTGCTCCTCTTAGCATGATAAAGAAGATTCAAAGAGAGTGAGATGCCAGCTCCTTTCATTCAGTCAGTAGCTTCAAACATTTCTGGTATATGAATAACATGTTTTTCAATGGCAAAAATCAATGAATATTGTAAATGCACAAACAGTAATTTCTCCGCATTGCAAGGTGCAATTCTGAAATTTTTTGCTTTTTCCTGCTCCTCTTAGCATGATAAAGAAGATTCAAAGAGAGTGAGATGCCAGCTCCTTTCATTCAGTCAGTAGCTTCAATCATTTCTGGACGTTTTTCAATGGCAAAAATCAATGAATATTGTAAATGCACAAACAGTAATTTCTCCGCATTGCAAGGTGCAATTCTGAAATTTTTTGCTTTTTCCTGCTCCTCTTAGCATGATAAAGAAGATTCAAAGAGAGTGAGATGCCAGCTCCTTTCATTCAGTCAGTAGCTTCAAACATTTCTGGTATATGAATAACATGATGTTTTTCAATGGCAAAAATCAATGAATATTGTAAATGCACAAACAGTAATTTCTCCGCATTGCAAGGTGCAATTCTGAAATTTTTTGCTTTTTCCTGCTCCTCTTAGCATGATAAAGAAGATTCAAAGAGAGTGAGATGCCAGCTCCTTTCATTCAGTCAGTAGCTTCAATCATTTCTGGACGTTTTTCAATGGCAAAAATCAATGAATATTGTAAATGCACAAACAGTAATTTCTCCGCATTGCAAGGTGCAATTCTGAAATTTTTTGCTTTTTCCTGCTCCTCTTAGCATGATAAAGAAGATTCAAAGAGAGTGAGATGCCAGCTCCTTTCATTCAGTCAGTAGCTTCAAACATTTCTGGTATATGAATAACATGATGTTTTTCAATGGCAAAAATCAATGAATATTGTAAATGCACAAACAGTAATTTCTCCGCATTGCAAGGTGCAATTCTGAAATTTTTTGCTTTTTCCTGCTCCTCTTAGCATGATAAAGAAGATTCAAAGAGAGTGAGATGCCAGCTACTTTCATTCAGTCAGTAGCTTCAATCATTTCTGGTATATGAATAACATGATGTTTTTCAATGGCAAAAATCAATGAATATTGTAAATGCACAAACAGTAATTTCTCCGCATTGCAAGGTGCAATTCTGAAATTTTTTGCTTTTTCCTGCTCCTCTTAGCATGATAAAGAAGATTCAAAGAGAGTGAGATGCCAGCTCCTTTCATTCAGTCAGTAGCTTCAATCATTTCTGGTATATGAATAACATGATGTTTTTCAATGGCAAAAATCAATGAATATTGTAAATGCGCAAAGAGTAATTTATCCACATTGCAAGGTGCAATTCTGAAATTTTTTGCTTTTTCCTGCTCCTCTTAGCATGATAAAGAAGATTCAAAGAGAGTGAGATGCCAGCTCCTTTCATTCAGTCAGTAGCTTCAAACATTTCTGGTATATGAATAACATGATGTTTTTCAATGGCAAAAATCAATGAATATTGTAAATGCACAAACAGTAATTTCTCCGCATTGCAAGGTGCAATTCTGAAATTTTTTGCTTTTTCCTGCTCCTCTTAGCATGATAAAGAAGATTCAAAGAGAGTGAGATGCCAGCTCCTTTCATTCAGTCAGTAGCTTCAATCATTTCTGGTATATGAATAACATGATGTCTTTCAATGGCAAAAATCAATGAATTTTGTAAATGCACAAACAGCAATTTCTCCGCATTGCAAGGTGCAATTCTGAAATTTTTTGCTTTTTCCTGCTCCTCTTAGCATGATAAAGAAGATTCAAAGAGAGTGAGATGCCAGCTCCTTTCATTCAGTCAGTAGCTTCAATCATTTCTGGACGTTTTTCAATGGCAAAAATCAATGAATATTGTAAATGCACAAACAGTAATTTCTCCGCATTGCAAGGTGCAATTCTGAAATTTTTTGCTTTTTCCTGCTCCTCTTAGCATGATAAAGAAGATTCAAAGAGAGTGAGATGCCAGCTCCTTTCATTCAGTCAGTAGCTTCAAACATTTCTGGTATATGAATAACATGATGTTTTTCAATGGCAAAAATCAATGAATATTGTAAATGCACAAACAGTAATTTCTCCGCATTGCAAGGTGCAATTCTGAAATTTTTTGCTTTTTCCTGCTCCTCTTAGCATGATAAAGAAGATTCAAAGAGAGTGAGATGCCAGCTACTTTCATTCAGTCAGTAGCTTCAATCATTTCTGGTATATGAATAACATGATGTTTTTCAATGGCAAAAATCAATGAATATTGTAAATGCACAAACAGTAATTTCTCCGCATTGCAAGGTGCAATTCTGAAATTTTTTGCTTTTTCCTGCTCCTCTTAGCATGATAAAGAAGATTCAAAGAGAGTGAGATGCCAGCTCCTTTCATTCAGTCAGTAGCTTCAATCATTTCTGGAAGTTTTTCAATGGCAAAAATTAATGAATATTGTAAATGCACAAACAGTAATTTCTCCGCATTGCAAGGTGCAATTCTGAAATTTTTTGCTTTTTCCTGCTCCTCTTAGCATGATAAAGAAGATTCAAAGAGAGTGAGATGCCAGCTCCTTTCATTCAGTCAGTAGCTTCAATCATTTCTGGACGTTTTTCAATGGCAAAAATCAATGAATATTGTAAATGCACAAACAGTAATTTCTCCGCATTGCAAGGTGCAATTCTGAAATTTTTTGCTTTTTCCTGCTCCTCTTAGCACGATAAAGAAGATTCAAAGAGAGTGAGATGCCAGCTCCTTTCATTCAGTCAGTAGCTTCAATCATTTCTGGACGTTTTTCAATGGCAAAAATCAATGAATATTGTAAATGCACAAACAGTAATTTCTCCGCATTGCAAGGTGCAATTCTGAAATTTTTTGCTTTTTCCTGCTCCTCTTAGCATGATAAAGAAGATTCAAAGAGAGTGAGATGCCAGCTCCTTTCATTCAGTCAGTAGCTTCAAACATTTCTGGTATATGAATAACATGATGTTTTTCAATGGCAAAAATCAATGAATATTGTAAATGCACAAACAGTAATTTCTCCGCATTGCAAGGTGCAATTCTGAAATTTTTTGCTTTTTCCTGCTCCTCTTAGCATGATAAAGAAGATTCAAAGAGAGTGAGATGCCAGCTCCTTTCATTCAGTCAGTAGCTTCAATCATTTCTGGACGTTTTTCAATGGCAAAAATCAATGAATATTGTAAATGCACAAACAGTAATTTCTCCGCATTGCAAGGTGCAATTCTGAAATTTTTTGCTTTTTCCTGCTCCTCTTAGCATGATAAAGAAGATTCAAAGAGAGTGAGATGCCAGCTCCTTTCATTCAGTCAGTAGCTTCAAACATTTCTGGTATATGAATAACATGATGTTTTTCAATGGCAAAAATCAATGAATATTGTAAATGCACAAACAGTAATTTCTCCGCATTGCAAGGTGCAATTCTGAAATTTTTTGCTTTTTCCTGCTCCTCTTAGCATGATAAAGAAGATTCAAAGAGAGTGAGATGCCAGCTACTTTCATTCAGTCAGTAGCTTCAATCATTTCTGGTATATGAATAACATGATGTTTTTCAATGGCAAAAATCAATGAATATTGTAAATGCACAAACAGTAATTTCTCCGCATTGCAAGGTGCAATTCTGAAATTTTTTGCTTTTTCCTGCTCCTCTTAGCATGATAAAGAAGATTCAAAGAGAGTGAGATGCCAGCTCCTTTCATTCAGTCAGTAGCTTCAATCATTTCTGGTATATGAATAACATGATGTTTTTCAATGGCAAAAATCAATGAATATTGTAAATGCGCAAAGAGTAATTTATCCACATTGCAAGGTGCAATTCTGAAATTTTTTGCTTTTTCCTGCTCCTCTTAGCATGATAAAGAAGATTCAAAGAGAGTGAGAAGCCAGCTCCTTTCATTCAGTCAGTAGCTTCAAACATTTCTGGTATATGAATAACATGATGTTTTTCAATGGCAAAAATCAATGAATATTGTAAATGCACAAACAGTAATTTCTCCGCATTGCAAGGTGCAATTCTGAAATTTTTTGCTTTTTCCTGCTCCTCTTAGCATGATAAAGAAGATTCAAAGAGAGTGAGATGCCAGCTCCTTTCATTCAGTCAGTAGCTTCAATCATTTCTGGTATATGAATAACATGATGTTTTTCAATGGCAAAAATCAATGAATTTTGTAAATGCACAAACAGCAATTTCTCCGCATTGCAAGGTGCAATTCTGAAATTTTTTGCTTTTTCCTGCTCCTCTTAGCATGATAAAGAAGATTCTAAGAGAGTGAGATGCCAGCTCCTTTCATTCAGTCAGTAGCTTCAATCATTTCTGGACGTTTTTCAATGGCAAAAATCAATGAATATTGTAAATGCACAAACAATAATTTCTCCGCATTGCAAGGTGCAATTCTGAAATTTTTTGCTTTTTCCTGCTCCTCTTAGCATGATAAAGAAGATTCAAAGAGAGTGAGATGCCAGCTCCTTTCATTCAGTCAGTAGCTTCAAACATTTCTGGTATATGAATAACATGATGTTTTTCAATGGCAAAAATCAATGAATATTGTAAATGCACAAACAGTAATTTCTCCGCATTGCAAGGTGCAATTCTGAAATTTTTTGCTTTTTCCTGCTCCTCTTAGCATGATAAAGAAGATTCAAAGAGAGTGAGATGCCAGCTCCTTTCATTCAGTCAGTAGCTTCAAACATTTCTGGTATATGAATAACATGATGTTTTTCAATGGCAAAAATCAATGAATATTGTAAATGCACAAACAGTAATTTCTCCGCATTGCAAGGTGTAATTCTGAAATTTTTTGCTTTTTCCTGCTCCTCTTAGCATGATAAAGAAGATTCAAAGAGAGTGAGATGCCAGCTCCTTTCATTCAGTCAGTAGCTTCAATCATTTCTGGACGTTTTTCAATGGCAAAAATCAATGAATATTGTAAATGCACAAACAGTAATTTCTCCGCATTGCAAGGTGCAATTCTGAAATTTTTTGCTTTTTCCTGCTCCTCTTAGCATGATAAAGAAGATTCAAAGAGAGTGAGATGCCAGCTCCTTTCATTCAGTCAGTAGCTTCAATCATTTCTGGTATATGAATAACATGATGTTTTTCAATGGCAAAAATCAATGAATATTGTAAATGCACAAACAGTAATTTATCCGCATTGCAAGGTGCAATTCTGAAATTTTTTGCTTTTTCCTGCTCCTCTTAGCATGATAAAGAAGATTCAAAGAGAGTGAGATGCCAGCTCCTTTCATTCAGTCAGTAGCTTCAAACATTTCTGGTATATGAATAGCATGATGTTTTTCAATGGCAAAAATCAATGAATATTGTAAATGCACAAACAGTAATTTCTCCGCATTGCAAGGTGCAATTCTGAAATTTTTTGCTTTTTCCTGCTCCTCTTAGCATGATAAATAAGATTCAAAGAGAGTGAGATGCCAGCTCCTTTCATTCAGTCAGTAGCTTCAATCATTTCTGGAAGTTTTTCAATGGCAAAAATCAATGAATATTGTAAATGCACAAACAGTAATTTCTCCGCATTGCAAGGTGCAATTCTGAAATTTTTTGCTTTTTCCTGCTCCTCTTAGCATGATAAAGAAGATTCAAAGAGAGTGAGATGCCAGCTCCTTTCATTCAGTCAGTAGCTTCAATCATTTCTGGACGTTTTTCAATGGCAAAAATCAATGAATATTGTAAATGCACAAACAGTAATTTCTCCGCATTGCAAGGTGCAATTCTGAAATTTTTTGCTTTTTCCTGCTCCTCTTAGCATGATAAAGAAGATTCAAAGAGAGTGAGATGCCAGCTCCTTTCATTCAGTCAGTAGCTTCAATCATTTCTGGAAGTTTTTCAATGGCAAAAATTAATGAATATTGTAAATGCACAAACAGTAATTTCTCCGCATTGCAAGGTGCAATTCTGAAATTTTTTGCTTTTTCCTGCTCCTCTTAGCATGATAAAGAAGATTCAAAGAGAGTGAGATGCCAGCTCCTTTCATTCAGTCAGTAGCTTCAATCATTTCTGGACGTTTTTCAATGGCAAAAATCAATGAATATTGTAAATGCACAAACAGTAATTTCTCCGCATTGCAATGTGCAATTCTGAAATTTTTTGCTTTTTCCTGCTCCTCTTAGCATGATAAAGAAGATTCAAAGAGAGTGAGATGCCAGCTCCTTTCATTCAGTCAGTAGCTTCAATCATTTCTGGACGTTTTTCAATGGCAAAAATCAGTGAATATTGTAAATGCACAAACAGTAATTTCTCCGCATTGCAAGGTGCAATTCTGAAATTTTTTGCTTTTTCCTGCTCCTCTTAGCATGATAAAGAAGATTCAAAGAGAGTGAGATGCCAGCTCCTTTCATTCAGTCAGTAGCTTCAATCATTTCTGGTATATGAATAACATGATGTTTTTCAATGGCAAAAATCAATGAATATTGTAAATGCACAAACAGTAATTTCTCCGCATTGCAAGGTGCAATTCTGAAATTTTTTGCTTTTTCCTGCTCCTCTTAGCATGATAAAGAAGATTCAAAGAGAGTGAGATGCCAGCTCCTTTCATTCAGTCAGTAGCTTCAAACATTTCTGGTATATGAATAACATGATGTTTTTCAATGGTAAAAATCAATGAATATTGTAAATGCACAAACAGTAATTTCTCCGCATTGCAAGGTGCAATTCTGAAATTTTTTGCTTTTTCCTGCTCCTCTTAGCATGATAAAGAAGATTCAAAGAGAGTGAGATGCCAGCTCCTTTCATTCAGTCAGTAGCTTCAATCATTTCTGGTATATGAATAACATGATGTTTTTCAATGGCAAAAATCAATGAATATTGTAAATGCACAAACAGTAATTTATCCGCATTGCAAGGTGCAATTCTGAAATTTTTTGCTTTTTCCTGCTCCTCTTAGCATGATAAAGAAGATTCAAAGAGAGTGAGATGCCAGCTCCTTTCATTCAGTCAGTAGCTTCAAACATTTCTGGTATATGAATAGCATGATGTTTTTCAATGGCAAAAATCAATGAATATTGTAAATGCACAAACAGTAATTTCTCCGCATTGCAAGGTGCAATTCTGAAATTTTTTGCTTTTTCCTGCTCCTCTTAGCATGATAAATAAGATTCAAAGAGAGTGAGATGCCAGCTCCTTTCATTCAGTCAGTAGCTTCAATCATTTCTGGAAGTTTTTCAATGGCAAAAATCAATGAATATTGTAAATGCACAAACAGTAATTTCTCCGCATTGCAAGGTGCAATTCTGAAATTTTTTGCTTTTTCCTGCTCCTCTTAGCATGATAAAGAAGATTCAAAGAGAGTGAGATGCCAGCTCCTTTCATTCAGTCAGTAGCTTCAATCATTTCTGGACGTTTTTCAATGGCAAAAATCAATGAATATTGTAAATGCACAAACAGTAATTTCTCCGCATTGCAAGGTGCAATTCTGAAATTTTTTGCTTTTTCCTGCTCCTCTTAGCATGATAAAGAAGATTCAAAGAGAGTGAGATGCCAGCTCCTTTCATTCAGTCAGTAGCTTCAATCATTTCTGGAAGTTTTTCAATGGCAAAAATTAATGAATATTGTAAATGCACAAACAGTAATTTCTCCGCATTGCAAGGTGCAATTCTGAAATTTTTTGCTTTTTCCTGCTCCTCTTAGCATGATAAAGAAGATTCAAAGAGAGTGAGATGCCAGCTCCTTTCATTCAGTCAGTAGCTTCAATCATTTCTGGACGTTTTTCAATGGCAAAAATCAATGAATATTGTAAATGCACAAACAGTAATTTCTCCGCATTGCAATGTGCAATTCTGAAATTTTTTGCTTTTTCCTGCTCCTCTTAGCATGATAAAGAAGATTCAAAGAGAGTGAGATGCCAGCTCCTTTCATTCAGTCAGTAGCTTCAATCATTTCTGGACGTTTTTCAATGGCAAAAATCAGTGAATATTGTAAATGCACAAACAGTAATTTCTCCGCATTGCAAGGTGCAATTCTGAAATTTTTTGCTTTTTCCTGCTCCTCTTAGCATGATAAAGAAGATTCAAAGAGAGTGAGATGCCAGCTCCTTTCATTCAGTCAGTAGCTTCAATCATTTCTGGTATATGAATAACATGATGTTTTTCAATGGCAAAAATCAATGAATATTGTAAATGCACAAACAGTAATTTCTCCGCATTGCAAGGTGCAATTCTGAAATTTTTTGCTTTTTCCTGCTCCTCTTAGCATGATAAAGAAGATTCAAAGAGAGTGAGATGCCAGCTCCTTTCATTCAGTCAGTAGCTTCAATCATTTCTGGAAGTTTTTCAATGGCAAAAATTAATGAATATTGTAAATGCACAAACAGTAATTTCTCCGCATTGCAAGGTGCAATTCTGAAATTTTTTGCTTTTTCCTGCTCCTCTTAGCATGATAAAGAAGATTCAAAGAGAGTGAGATGCCAGCTCCTTTAATTCAGTCAGTAGCTTCAATCATTTCTGGACGTTTTTCAATGGCAAAAATCAATGAATATTGTAAATGCACAAACAGTAATTTCTCCGCATTGCAAGGTGCAATTCTGAAATTTTTTGCTTTTTCCTGCTCCTCTTAGCATGATAAAGAAGATTCAAAGAGAGTGAGATGCCAGCTCCTTTCATTCAGTCAGTAGCTTCAATCATTTCTGGACGTTTTTCAATGGCAAAAATCAGTGAATATTGTAAATGCACAAACAGTAATTTCTCCGCATTGCAAGGTGCAATTCTGAAATTTTTTGCTTTTTCCTGCTCCTCTTAGCATGATAAAGAAGATTCAAAGAGAGTGAGATGCCAGCTCCTTTCATTCAGTCAGTAGCTTCAAACATTTCTGGTATATGAATAACATGATGTTTTTCAATGGCAAAAATCAATGAATATTGTAAATGCACAAACAGTAATTTCTCCGCATTGCAAGGTGCAATTCTGAAATTTTTTGCTTTTTCCTGCTCCTCTTAGCATGATAAAGAAGATTCAAAGAGAGTGAGATGCCAGCTCCTTTCATTCAGTCAGTAGCTTCAATCATTTCTGGACGTTTTTCAATGGCAAAAATCAATGAATATTGTAAATGCACAAACAGTAATTTCTCCGCATTGCAAGGTGCAATTCTGAAATTTTTTGCTTTTTCCTGCTCCTCTTAGCATGATAAAGAAGATTCAAAGAGAGTGAGATGCCAGCTCCTTTCATTCAGTCAGTAGCTTCAAACATTTCTGGTATATGAATAACATGATGTTTTTCAATGGCAAAAATCAATGAATATTGTAAATGCACAAACAGTAATTTCTCCGCATTGCAAGGTGCAATTCTGAAATTTTTTGCTTTTTCCTGCTCCTCTTAGCATGATAAAGAAGATTCAAAGAGAGTGAGATGCCAGCTCCTTTCATTCAGTCAGTAGCTTCAATCATTTCTGGACGTTTTTCAATGGCAAAAATCAATGAATATTGTAAATGCACAAACAGTAATTTCTCCGCATTGCAAGGTGCAATTCTGAAATTTTTTGCTTTTTCCTGCTCCTCTTAGCATGATAAAGAAGATTCAAAGAGAGTGAGATGCCAGCTCCTTTCATTCAGTCAGTAGCTTCAATCATTTCTGGACGTTTTTCAATGGCAAAAATCAATGAATATTGTAAATGCACAAACAGTAATTTCTCCGCATTGCAAGGTGCAATTCTGAAATTTTTTGCTTTTTCCTGCTCCTCTTAGCATGATAAAGAAGATTCAAAGAGAGTGAGATGCCAGCTCCTTTCATTCAGTCAGTAGCTTCAATCATTTCTGGACGTTTTTCAATGGCAAAAATCAGTGAATATTGTAAATGCACAAACAGTAATTTCTCCGCATTGCAAGGTGCAATTCTGAAATTTTTTGCTTTTTCCTGCTCCTCTTAGCATGATAAAGAAGATTCAAAGAGAGTGAGATGCCAGCTCCTTTCATTCAGTCAGTAGCTTCAAACATTTCTAGTATATGAATAACATGATGTTTTTCAATGGCAAAAATCAATGAATATTGTAAATGCACAAACAGTAATTTCTCCGCATTGCAAGGTGCAATTCTGAAATTTTTTGCTTTTTCCTGCTCCTCTTAGCATGATAAAGAAGATTCAAAGAGAGTGAGATGCCAGCTCCTTTCATTCAGTCAGTAGCTTCAAACATTTCTGGTATATGAATAACATGATGTTTTTCAATGGCAAAAATCAATGAATATTGTAAATGCACAAACAGTAATTTCTCCGCATTGCAAGGTGCAATTCTGAAATTTTTTGCTTTTTCCTGCTCCTCTTAGCATGATAAAGAAGATTCAAAGAGAGTGAGATGCCAGCTCCTTTCATTCAGTCAGTAGCTTCAATCATTTCTGGACGTTTTTCAATGGCAAAAATCAATGAATATTGTAAATGCACAAACAGTAATTTCTCCGCATTGCAAGGTGCAATTCTGAAATTTTTTGCTTTTTCCTGCTCCTCTTAGCATGATAAAGAAGATTCAAAGAGAGTGAGATGCCAGCTCCTTTCATTCAGTCAGTAGCTTCAAACATTTCTGGTATATGAATAACATGATGTTTTTCAATGGCAAAAATCAATGAATATTGTAAATGCACAAACAGTAATTTCTCCGCATTGCAAGGTGCAATTCTGAAATTTTTTGCTTTTTCCTGCTCCTCTTAGCATGATAAAGAAGATTCAAAGAGAGTGAGATGCCAGCTCCTTTCATTCAGTCAGTAGCTTCAATCATTTCTGGACGTTTTTCAATGGCAAAAATCAATGAATATTGTAAATGCACAAACAGTAATTTCTCCGCATTGCAAGGTGCAATTCTGAAATTTTTTGCTTTTTCCTGCTCCTCTTAGCATGATAAAGAAGATTCAAAGAGAGTGAGATGCCAGCTCCTTTCATTCAGTCAGTAGCTTCAATCATTTCTGGACGTTTTTCAATGGCAAAAATCAATGAATATTGTAAATGCACAAACAGTAATTTCTCCGCATTGCAAGGTGCAATTCTGAAATTTTTTGCTTTTTCCTGCTCCTCTTAGCATGATAAAGAAGATTCAAAGAGAGTGAGATGCCAGCTCCTTTCATTCAGTCAGTAGCTTCAATCATTTCTGGACGTTTTTCAATGGCAAAAATCAGTGAATATTGTAAATGCACAAACAGTAATTTCTCCGCATTGCAAGGTGCAATTCTGAAATTTTTTGCTTTTTCCTGCTCCTCTTAGCATGATAAAGAAGATTCAAAGAGAGTGAGATGCCAGCTCCTTTCATTCAGTCAGTAGCTTCAAACATTTCTAGTATATGAATAACATGATGTTTTTCAATGGCAAAAATCAATGAATATTGTAAATGCACAAACAGTAATTTCTCCGCATTGCAAGGTGCAATTCTGAAATTTTTTGCTTTTTACTGCTCCTCTTAGCATGATAAAGAAGATTCAAAGAGAGTGAGATGCCAGCTCCTTTCATTCAGTCAGTAGCTTCAATCATTTCTGGACGTTTTTCAATGGCAAAAATCAATGAATATTGTAAATGCACAAACAGTAATTTCTCCGCATTGCAAGGTGCAATTCTGAAATTTTTTGCTTTTTCCTGCTCCTCTTAGCATGATAAAGAAGATTCAAAGAGAGTGAGATGCCAGCTCCTTTCATTCAGTCAGTAGCTTCAAACATTTCTGGTATATGAATAACATGATGTTTTTCAATGGCAAAAATCAATGAATATTGTAAATGCACAAACAGTAATTTCTCCGCATTGCAAGGTGCAATTCTGAATTTTTTTGCTTTTTCCTGCTCCTCTTAGCATGATAAAGAAGATTCAAAGAGAGTGAGATGCCAGCTCCTTTCATTCAGTCAGTAGCTTCAATCATTTCTGGACATTTTTCAATGGCAAAAATCAATGAATATTGTAAATGCACAAACAGTAATTTCTCCGCATTGCAAGGTGCAATTCTGAAATTTTTTGCTTTTTCCTGCTCCTCTTAGCATGATAAAGAAGATTCAAAGAGAGTGAGATGCCAGCTCCTTTCATTCAGTCAGTAGCTTCAATCATTTCTGGACGTTTTTCAATGGCAAAAATCAATGAATATTGTAAATGCACAAACAGTAATTTCTCCGCATTGCAAGGTGCAATTCTGAAATTTTTTGCTTTTTCCTGCTCCTCTTAGCATGATAAAGATTCAAAGAGAGTGAGGTGCCAGCTCCTTTCATTCAGTCAGGAGCTTCAAACATTTCTGGTATATGAATAACATGTTTTTCAATGGCAAAAATCAATGAATATTGTAAATGCACAAACAGTAATTTCTCCGCATTGCAAGGTGCAATTCTGAAATTTTTTGCTTTTTCCTGCTCCTCTTAGCATGATAAAGAAGATTCAAAGAGAGTGAGATGCCAGCTCCTTTCATTCAGTCAGTAGCTTCAATCATTTCTGGACGTTTTTCAATGGCAAAAATCAATGAATATTGTAAATGCACAAACAGTAATTTCTCCGCATTGCAAGGTGCAATTCTGAAATTTTTTGCTTTTTCCTGCTCCTCTTAGCATGATAAAGAAGATTCAAAGAGAGTGAGATGCCAGCTCCTTTCATTCAGTCAGTAGCTTCAATCATTTCTGGACGTTCTTCAATGGCAAAAATCAATGAATATTGTAAATGCACAAACTGTAATTTCTCCGCATTGCAAGGTGCAATTCTGAAATTTTTTGCTTTTTCCTGCTCCTCTTAGCATGAAAAAGAAGATTCAAAGAGAGTGAGATGCCAGCTCCTTTCATTCAGTCAGTAGCTTCAATCATTTCTGGACGTTTTTCAATGGCAAAAATCAATGAATATTGTAAATGCACAAACAGTAATTTCTCCGCATTGCAAGGTGCAATTCTGAAATTTTTTGCTTTTTCCTGCTCCTCTTAGCATGATAAAGAAGATTCAAAGAGAGTGAGATGCCAGCTCCTTTCATTCAGTCAGTAGCTTCAATCATTTCTGGACGTTTTTCAATGGCAAAAATCAATGAATATTGTAAATGCACAAACAGTAATTTCTCCGCATTGCAAGGTGCAATTCTGAAATTTTTTGCTTTTTCCTGCTCCTCTTAGCATGATAAAGAAGATTCAAAGAGAGTGAGATGTCAGCTCCTTTCATTCAGTCAGTAGCTTCAAACATTTCTGGTATATGAATAACATGATGTTTTTCAATGGCAAAAATCAATGAATATTGTAAATGCACAAACAGTAATTTCTCCGCATTGCAAGGTGCAATTCTGAAATTTTTTGCTTTTTCCTGCTCCTCTTAGCATGATAAAGAAGATTCAAAGAGAGTGAGATGCCAGCTCCTTTCATTCAGTCAGTAGCTTCAATCATTTCTGGTATATGAATAACATGATGTTTTTCAATGGCAAAAATCAATGAATTTTGTAAATGCACAAACAGTAATTTCTCAGCATTGCAAGGTGCAATTCTGAAATTTTTTGCTTTTTCCTGCTCCTCTTAGCATGATAAAGAAGATTCAAAGAGAGTGAGATGCCAGCTCCTTTCATTGTCAGTAGCTTCAATCATTTCTGGACGTTTTTTAATGGCAAAAATCAATGAATATTGTAAATGCACAAACAGTAATTTCTCCGCATTGCAAGGTGCAATTCTGAAATTTTTTGCTTTTTCCTGCTCCTCTTAGCATTATGAAGAAGATTCAAAGAGAGTGAGATACCAGCTCCTTTCATTAAGTCAGTAGCTTCAAACATTTCTGGTATATGAATAACATGATGTTTTTCAATGGCAAAAATCAATGAATATTGTAAATGCACAAACAGTAATTTCTCCGCATTGCAAGGTGCAATTCTGAAATTTTTTGCTTTTTCCTGCTCCTCTTAGCATGATAAAGAAGATTCAAAGAGAGTGAGATGCCAGCTCCTTTCGTTCAGTCAGTAGCTTCAATCATTTCTGGACGTTTTTCAATGGCAAAAATCATTGAATATTGTAAATGCACAAACAGTAATTTCTCCGCATTGCAAGGTGCAATTCAGAAATTTTTTACTTTTTCCTGCTCCTCTTAGCATGATAAAGAAGATTCAAAGAGAGTGAGATGCCAGCTCCTTTCATTCAGTCAGTAGCTTCAATCATTTCTGGTATATGAATAACATGATGTTTTTCAATCGCAAAAATCAATGAATATTGTAAATGCACAAACAGTAATTTCTCCGCATTGCAAGGTGCAATTCTGAAATTTTTTGCCTTTTCCTGCTCCTCTTAGCATGATAAAGAAGATTCAAAGAGAGTGAGATGCCAGCTCCTTTCATTCAGTCAGTAGCTTCAATCATTTCTGGACGTTTTTCAATGGCAAAAATCAATGAATATTGTAAATGCACAAACAGTAATTTCTCCGCATTGCAAGGTGCAATTCTGAAATTTTTTGCTTTTTCCTGCTCCTCTTAGCATGATAAAGAAGATTCAAAGAGAGTGAGATGCCAGCTCCTTTCCTTCAGTCAGTAGCGTCAATCATTTCTGGCATATGAATAACATGATGTTTTTCAATGGCAAAAATCAATGAATTTTGTAAATGCACAAACAGTAATTTCTCCGCATTGCAAGGCGCAATTCTGAAATTTTTTGCTTTTTCCTGCTCCTCTTAGCATGATAAAGAAGATTCAAAGAGAGTGAGATGCCAGCTCCTTTCATTCAGTCAGTAGCTTCAATCATTTCTGGACGTTTTTCAATGGCAAAAATCAATGAATATTGTAAATGCACAAACAGTAATTTCTCCGCATTGCAAGGTGCAATTCTGAAATTTTTTGCTTTTTCCTGCTCCTCTTAGCATGATAAAGAAGATTCAAAGAGAGTGAGATGCCAGCTCCTTTCATTCAGTCAGTAGCTTCAATCATTTCTGGACGTTTTTCAATGGCAAAAAACAATGAATATTGTAAATGCACAAACAGTAATTTCTCCGCATTGCAAGGTGCAATTCTGAAATTTTTTGCTTTTTCCTGCTCCTCTTAGCATGATAAAGAAGATTCAAAGAGAGTGAGATGCCAGCTCCTTTCATTCAGTCAGTAGCTTCAATCATTTCTGGACGTTTTTCAATGGCAAAAATCAGTGAATATTGTAAATGCACAAACAGTAATTTCTCCGCATTGCAAGGTGCAATTCTGAAATTTTTTGCTTTTTCCTGCTCCTCTTAGCATGATAAAGAAGATTCAAAGAGAGTGAGATGCCAGCTCCTTTCATTCAGTCAGTAGCTTCAAACATTTCTAGTATATGAATAACATGATGTTTTTCAATGGCAAAAATCAATGAATATTGTAAATGCACAAACAGTAATTTCTCCGCATTGCAAGGTGCAATTCTGAAATTTTTTGCTTTTTCCTGCTCCTCTTAGCATGATAAAGAAGATTCAAAGAGAGTGAGATGCCAGCTCCTTTCATTCAGTCAGTAGCTTCAAACATTTCTGGTATATGAATAACATGATGTTTTTCAATGGCAAAAATCAATGAATATTGTAAATGCACAAACAGTAATTTCTCCGCATTGCAAGGTGCAATTCTGAAATTTTTTGCTTTTTCCTGCTCCTCTTAGCATGATAAAGAAGATTCAAAGAGAGTGAGATGCCAGCTCCTTTCATTCAGTCAGTAGCTTCAATCATTTCTGGACGTTTTTCAATGGCAAAAATCAATGAATATTGTAAATGCACAAACAGTAATTTCTCCGCATTGCAAGGTGCAATTCTGAAATTTTTTGCTTTTTCCTGCTCCTCTTAGCATGATAAAGAAGATTCAAAGAGAGTGAGATGCCAGCTCCTTTCATTCAGTCAGTAGCTTCAAACATTTCTGGTATATGAATAACATGATGTTTTTCAATGGCAAAAATCAATGAATATTGTAAATGCACAAACAGTAATTTCTCCGCATTGCAAGGTGCAATTCTGAAATTTTTTGCTTTTTCCTGCTCCTCTTAGCATGATAAAGAAGATTCAAAGAGAGTGAGATGCCAGCTCCTTTCATTCAGTCAGTAGCTTCAATCATTTCTGGACGTTTTTCAATGGCAAAAATCAATTAATATTGTAAATGCACAAACAGTAATTTCTCCGCATTGCAAGGTGCAATTCTGAAATTTTTTGCTTTTTCCTGCTCCTCTTAGCATGATAAAGAAGATTCAAAGAGAGTGAGATGCCAGCTCCTTTCATTCAGTCAGTAGCTTCAATCATTTCTGGACGTTTTTCAATGGCAAAAATCAATGAATATTGTAAATGCACAAACAGTAATTTCTCCGCATTGCAAGGTGCAATTCTGAAATTTTTTGCTTTTTTCTGCTCCTCTTAGCATGATAAAGAAGATTCAAAGAGAGTGAGATGCCAGCTCCTTTCATTCAGTCAGTAGCTTCAATCATTTCTGGACGTTTTTCAATGGCAAAAATCAGTGAATATTGTAAATGCACAAACAGTAATTTCTCCGCATTGCAAGGTGCAATTATGAAATTTTTTGCTTTTTCCTGCTCCTCTTAGCATGATAAAGAAGATTCAAAGAGAGTGAGATGCCAGCTCCTTTCATTCAGTCAGTAGCTTCAAACATTTCTAGTATATGAATAACATGATGTTTTTCAATGGCAAAAATCAATGAATATTGTAAATGCACAAACAGTAATTTCTCCGCATTGCAAGGTGCAATTCTGAAATTTTTTGCTTTTTACTGCTCCTCTTAGCATGATAAAGAAGATTCAAAGAGAGTGAGATGCCAGCTCCTTTCATTCAGTCAGTAGCTTCAATCATTTCTGGACGTTTTTCAATGGCAAAAATCAATGAATATTGTAAATGCACAAACAGTAATTTCTCCGCATTGCAAGGTGCAATTCTGAAATTTTTTGCTTTTTCCTGCTCCTCTTAGCATGATAAAGAAGATTCAAAGAGAGTGAGATGCCAGCTCCTTTCATTCAGTCAGTAGCTTCAATCATTTCTGGACGTTCTTCAATGGCAAAAATCAATGAATATTGTAAATGCGCAAACTGTAATTTCTCCGCATTGCAAGGTGCAATTCTGAAATTTTTTGCTTTTTCCTGCTCCTCTTAGCATGAAAAAGAAGATTCAAAGAGAGTGAGATGCCAGCTCCTTTCATTCAGTCAGTAGCTTCAATCATTTCTGGACGTTTTTCAATGGCAAAAATCAATGAATATTGTAAATGCACAAACAGTAATTTCTCCGCATTGCAAGGTGCAATTCTGAAATTTTTTGCTTTTTCCTGCTCCTCTTAGCATGATAAAGAAGATTCAAAGAGAGTGAGATGCCAGCTCCTTTCATTCAGTCAGTAGCTTCAATCATTTCTGGACGTTTTTCAATGGCAAAAATCAATGAATATTGTAAATGCACAAACAGTAATTTCTCCGCATTGCAAGGTGCAATTCTGAAATTTTTTGCTTTTTCCTGCTCCTCTTAGCATGATAAAGAAGATTCAAAGAGAGTGAGATGTCAGCTCCTTTCATTCAGTCAGTAGCTTCAAACATTTCTGGTATATGAATAACATGATGTTTTTCAATGGCAAAAATCAATGAATATTGTAAATGCACAAACAGTAATTTCTCCGCATTGCAAGGTGCAATTCTGAAATTTTTTGCTTTTTCCTGCTCCTCTTAGCATGATAAAGAAGATTCAAAGAGAGTGAGATGCCAGCTCCTTTCATTCAGTCAGTAGCTTCAATCATTTCTGGTATATGAATAACATGATGTTTTTCAATGGCAAAAATCAATGAATTTTGTAAATGCACAAACAGTAATTTCTCAGCATTGCAAGGTGCAATTCTGAAATTTTTTGCTTTTTCCTGCTCCTCTTAGCATGATAAAGAAGATTCAAAGAGAGTGAGATGCCAGCTCCTTTCATTGTCAGTAGCTTCAATCATTTCTGGACGTTTTTTAATGGCAAAAATCAATGAATATTGTAAATGCACAAACAGTAATTTCTCCGCATTGCAAGGTGCAATTCTGAAATTTTTTGCTTTTTCCTGCTCCTCTTAGCATTATGAAGAAGATTCAAAGAGAGTGAGATACCAGCTCCTTTCATTAAGTCAGTAGCTTCAAACATTTCTGGTATATGAATAACATGATGTTTTTCAATGGCAAAAATCAATGAATATTGTAAATGCACAAACAGTAATTTCTCCGCATTGCAAGGTGCAATTCTGAAATTTTTTGCTTTTTCCTGCTCCTCTTAGCATGATAAAGAAGATTCAAAGAGAGTGAGATGCCAGCTCCTTTCGTTCAGTCAGTAGCTTCAATCATTTCTGGACGTTTTTCAATGGCAAAAATCATTGAATATTGTAAATGCACAAACAGTAATTTCTCCGCATTGCAAGGTGCAATTCAGAAATTTTTTACTTTTTCCTGCTCCTCTTAGCATGATAAAGAAGATTCAAAGAGAGTGAGATGCCAGCTCCTTTCATTCAGTCAGTAGCTTCAATCATTTCTGGTATATGAATAACATGATGTTTTTCAATCGCAAAAATCAATGAATATTGTAAATGCACAAACAGTAATTTCTCCGCATTGCAAGGTGCAATTCTGAAATTTTTTGCCTTTTCCTGCTCCTCTTAGCATGATAAAGAAGATTCAAAGAGAGTGAGATGCCAGCTCCTTTCATTCAGTCAGTAGCTTCAATCATTTCTGGACGTTTTTCAATGGCAAAAATCAATGAATATTGTAAATGCACAAACAGTAATTTCTCCGCATTGCAAGGTGCAATTCTGAAATTTTTTGCTTTTTCCTGCTCCTCTTAGCATGATAAAGAAGATTCAAAGAGAGTGAGATGCCAGCTCCTTTCCTTCAGTCAGTAGCGTCAATCATTTCTGGCATATGAATAACATGATGTTTTTCAATGGCAAAAATCAATGAATTTTGTAAATGCACAAACAGTAATTTCTCCGCATTGCAAGGCGCAATTCTGAAATTTTTTGCTTTTTCCTGCTCCTCTTAGCATGATAAAGAAGATTCAAAGAGAGTGAGATGCCAGCTCCTTTCATTCAGTCAGTAGCTTCAATCATTTCTGGACATTTTTCAATGGCAAAAATCAATGAATATTGTAAATGCACAAACAGTAATTTCTCCGCATTGCAAGGTGCAATTCTGAAATTTTTTGCTTTTTCCTGCTCCTCTTAGCATGATAAAGAAGATTCAAAGAGAGTGAGATGACAGCTCCTTTCATTCAGTCAGTAGCTTCAATCATTTCTGGACGTTTTTCAATGGCAAAAATCAATGAATATTGTAAATGCACAAACAGTAATTTCTCCGCATTGCAAGGTGCAATTCTGAAATTTTTTGCTTTTTCCTGCTCCTCTTAGCATGATAAAGAAGATTCAAAGAGAGTGAGGTGCCAGCTCCTTTCATTCAGTCAGGAGCTTCAAACATTTCTGGTATATGAATAACATGTTTTTCAATGGCAAAAATCAATGAATATTGTAAATGCACAAACAGTAATTTCTCCGCATTGCAAGGTGCAATTCTGAAATTTTTTGCTTTTTCCTGCTCCTCTTAGCATGATAAAGAAGATTCAAAGAGAGTGAGATGCCAGCTCCTTTCATTCAGTCAGTAGCTTCAATCATTTCTGGACGTTTTTCAATGGCAAAAATCAATGAATATTGTAAATGCACAAACAGTAATTTCTCCGCATTGCAAGGTGCAATTCTGAAATTTTTTGCTTTTTCCTGCTCCTCTTAGCATGATAAAGAAGATTCAAAGAGAGTGAGATGCCAGCTCCTTTCATTCAGTCAGTAGCTTCAATCATTTCTGGACGTTTTTCAATGGCAAAAATCAATGAATATTGTAAATGCACAAACAGTAATTTCTCCGCATTGCAGGGTGCAATTCTGAAATTTTTTGCTTTTTCCTGCTCCTCTTAGCATGATAAACAAGATTCAAAGAGAGTGAGATGCCAGCTCCTTTCATTCAGTCAGTAGCTTCAATCATTTCTGGACGTTTTTCAATGGAAAAAATCATTGAATATTGTAAATGCACAAACAGTAATTTCTCCGCATTGCAAGGTGCAATTCTGAAATTTTTTACTTTTTCCTGCTCTTCTTAGCATGATAAAGAAGATTCAAAGAGAGTGAGATGCCAGCTCCTTTCATTCAGTCAGTAGCTTTAATCATTTCTGGTATATGAATAACATGATGTTTTTCAATCGCAAAAATCAATGAATATTGTAAATGCACAAACAGTAATTTCTCCGCATTGCAAGGTGCAATTCTGAAATTTTTTGCTTTTTCCTGCTCCTCTTAGCATGATAAAGAAGATTCAAAGAGAGTGAGATGCCAGCTCCTTTCATTCAGTCAGTAGCTTCAATCATTTCTGGATGTTTTTCAATGGCAAAAATCAATGAATATTGTAAATGCACAAACAGTAATTTCTCCGCATTGCAAGGTGCAATTCTGAAATTTTTTGCTTTTTCCTGCTCCTCTTAGCATGATAAAGAAGATTCAAAGAGAGTGAGATGCCAGCTCCTTTCCTTCAGTCAGTAGCTTCAATCATTTCTGGTATATGAATAACATGATGTTTTTCAATGGCAAAAATCAATGAATTTTGTAAATGCACAAACAATAATTTCTCCGCATTGCAAGGCGCAATTCTGAAATTTTTTTGCTTTTTCCTGCTCCTCTTAGCATGATAAAGAAGATTCAAAGAGAGTGAGATGCCAGCTCCTTTCCTTCAGTCAGTAGCGTCAATCATTTCTGGCATATGAATAACATGATGTTTTTCAATGGCAAAAATCAATGAATATTGTAAATGCACAAACAGTAATTTCTCCGCATTGCAAGGTGCAATTCTGAAATTTTTTGCTTTTTACTGCTCCTCTTAGCATGATAAAGAAGATTCAAAGAGAGTGAGATGCCAGCTCCTTTCATTCAGTCAGTAGCTTCAATCATTTCTGGACGTTTTTCAATGGCAAAAATCAATGAATATTGTAAATGCACAAACAGTAATTTCTCCGCATTGCAAGGTGCAATTCTGAAATTTTTTGCTTTTTCCTGCTCCTCTTAGCATGATAAAGAAGATTCAAAGAGAGTGAGATGCCAGCTCCTTTCATTCAGTCAGTAGCTTCAAACATTTCTGGTATATGAATAACATGATGTTTTTCAATGGCAAAAATCAATGAATATTGTAAATGCACAAACAGTAATTTCTCCGCATTGCAAGGTGCAATTCTGAAATTTTTTGCTTTTTCCTGCTCCTCTTAGCATGATAAAGCAGATTCAAAGAGAGTGAGATGCCAGCTCCTTTCATTCAGTCAGTAGCTTCAATCATTTCTGGACATTTTTCAATGGCAAAAATCAATGAATATTGTAAATGCACAAACAGTAATTTCTCCGCATTGCAAGGTGCAATTCTGAAATTTTTTGCTTTTTCCTGCTCCTCTTAGCATGATAAAGAAGATTCAAAGAGAGTGAGATGCCAGCTCCTTTCATTCAGTCAGTAGCTTCAATCATTTCTGGACGTTTCTCAATGGCAAAAATCAATGAATATTGTAAATGCACAAACAGTAATTTCTCCGCATTGCAAGGTGCAATTCTGAAATTTTTTGCTTTTTCCTGCTCCTCTTAGCATGATAAAGAAGATTCAAAGAGAGTGAGGTGCCAGCTCCTTTCATTCAGTCAGGAGCTTCAAACATTTCTGGTATATGAATAACATGTTTTTCAATGGCAAAAATCAATGAATATTGTAAATGCACAAACAGTAATTTCTCCGCATTGCAAGGTGCAATTCTGAAATTTTTTGCTTTTTCCTGCTCCTCTTAGCATGATAAAGAAGATTCAAAGAGAGTGAGATGCCAGCTCCTTTCATTCAGTCAGTAGCTTCAATCATTTCTGGACGTTTTTCAATGGCAAAAATCAATGAATATTGTAAATGCACAAACAGTAATTTCTCCGCATTGCAAGGTGCAATTCTGAAATTTTTTGCTTTTTCCTGCTCCTCTTAGCATGATAAAGAAGATTCAAAGAGAGTGAGATGCCAGCTCCTTTCATTCAGTCAGTAGCTTCAATCATTTCTGGACGTTCTTCAATGGCAAAAATCAATGAATATTGTAAATGCACAAACTGTAATTTCTCCGCATTGCAAGGTGCAATTCTGAAATTTTTTGCTTTTTCCTGCTCCTCTTAGCATGATAAACAAGATTCAAAGAGAGTGAGATGCCAGCTCCTTTCATTCAGTCAGTAGCTTCAATCATTTCTGGACGTTTTTCAATGGCAAAAATCAATGAATATTGTAAATGCACAAACAGTAATTTCTCCGCATTGCAAGGTGCAATTCTGAAATTTTTTACTTTTTCCTGCTCCTCTTAGCATGATAAAGAAGATTCAAAGAGAGTGAGATGCCAGCTCCTTTCATTCAGTCAGTAGCTTCAATCATTTCTGGACGTTTTTCAATGGCAAAAATCAATGAATATTGTAAATGCACAAACAGTAATTTCTCCGCATTGCAAGGTGCAATTCTGAAATTTTTTGCTTTTTCCTGCTCCTCTTAGCATGATAAAGAAGATTCAAAGAGAGTGAGATGCCAGCTCCTTTCATTCAGTCAGTAGCTTCAATCATTTCTGGACGTTTTTCAATGGCAAAAATCAATGAATATTGTAAATGCACAAACAGTAATTTCTCCGCATTGCAAGGTGCAATTCTGAAATGTTTTGCTTTTTCCTGCTCCTCTTAGCATGATAAAGAAGATTCAAAGAGAGTGAGATGCCAGCTCCTTTCATTCAGTCAGTAGCTTCAATCATTTCTGGACGTTTTTCAATGGCAAAAATCAGTGAATATTGTAAATGCACAAACAGTAATTTCTCCGCATTGCAAGGTGCAATTCTGAAATTTTTTGCTTTTTCCTGCTCCTCTTAGCATGATAAAGAAGATTCAAAGAGAGTGAGATGCCAGCTCCTTTCATTCAGTCAGTAGCTTCAAACATTTCTAGTATATGAATAACATGATGTTTTTCAATGGCAAAAATCAATGAATATTGTAAATGCACAAACAGTAATTTCTCCGCATTGCAAGGTGCAATTCTGAAATTTTTTGCTTTTTACTGCTCCTCTTAGCATGATAAAGAAGATTCAAAGAGAGTGAGATGCCAGCTCCTTTCATTCAGTCAGTAGCTTCAATCATTTCTGGACGTTTTTCAATGGCAAAAATCAATGAATATTGTAAATGCACAAACAGTAATTTCTCCGCATTGCAAGGTGCAATTCTGAAATTTTTTGCTTTTTCCTGCTCCTCTTAGCATGATAAAGAAGATTCAAAGAGAGTGAGATGCCAGCTCCTTTCATTCAGTCAGTAGCTTCAAACATTTCTGGTATATGAATAACATGATGTTTTTCAATGGCAAAAATCAATGAATATTGTAAATGCACAAACAGTAATTTCTCCGCATTGCAAGGTGCAATTCTGAAATTTTTTGCTTTTTCCTGCTCCTCTTAGCATGATAAAGAAGATTCAAAGAGAGTGAGATGCCAGCTCCTTTCATTCAGTCAGTAGCTTCAATCATTTCTGGACTTTTTTCAATGGCAAAAATCAATGAATATTGTAAATGCACAAACAGTAATTTCTCCGCATTGCAAGGTGCAATTCTGAAATTTTTTGCTTTTTCCTGCTCCTCTTAGCATGATAAAGAAGATTCAAAGAGAGTGAGATGCCAGCTCCTTTCATTCAGTCAGTAGCTTCAATCATTTCTGGACGTTTTTCAATGGCAAAAATCAATGAATATTGTAAATGCACAAACAGTAATTTCTCCGCATTGCAAGGTGCAATTCTGAAATTTTTTGCTTTTTCCTGCTCCTCTTAGCATGATAAAGATTCAAAGAGAGTGAGGTGCCAGCTCCTTTCATTCAGTCAGGAGCTTCAAACATTTCTGGTATGAATAACATGTTTTTCAATGGCAAAAATCAATGAATATTGTAAATGCACAAACAGTAATTTCTCCGCATTGCAAGGTGCAATTCTGAAATTTTTTGCTTTTTCCTGCTCCTCTTAGCATGATAAAGAAGATTCAAAGAGAGTGAGATGCCAGCTCCTTTCATTCAGTCAGTAGCTTCAATCATTTCTGGACGTTTTTCAATGGCAAAAATCAATGAATATTGTAAATGCACAAACAGTAATTTCTCCGCATTGCAAGGTGCAATTCTGAAATTTTTTGCTTTTTCCTGCTCCTCTTAGCATGATAAAGAAGATTCAAAGAGAGTGAGATGCCAGCTCCTTTCATTCAGTCAGTAGCTTCAATCATTTCTGGACGTTCTTCAATGGCAAAAATCAATGAATATTGTAAATGCACAAACTGTAATTTCTCCGCATTGCAAGGTGCAATTCTGAAATTTTTTGCTTTTTCCTGCTCCTCTTAGCATGATAAAGAAGATTCAAAGAGAGTGAGATGCCAGCTCCTTTCATTCAGTCAGTAGCTTCAATCATTTCTGGACGTTTTTCAATGGCAAAAATCAATGAATATTGTAAATGCACAAACAGTAATTTCTCCGCATTGCAAGGTGCAATTCTGAAATTTTTTGCTTTTTCCTGCTCCTCTTAGCATGATAAAGAAGATTCAAAGAGAGTGAGATGTCAGCTCCTTTCATTCAGTCAGTAGCTTCAAACATTTCTGGTATATGAATAACATGATGTTTTTCAATGGCAAAAATCAATGAATATTGTAAATGCACAAACAGTAATTTCTCCGCATTGCAAGGTGCAATTCTGAAATTTTTTGCTTTTTCCTGCTCCTCTTAGCATGATAAAGAAGATTCAAAGAGAGTGAGATGCCAGCTCCTTTCATTCAGTCAGTAGCTTCAATCATTTCTGGTATATGAATAACATGATGTTTTTCAATGGCAAAAATCAATGAATTTTGTAAATGCACAAACAGTAATTTCTCAGCATTGCAAGGTGCAATTCTGAAATTTTTTGCTTTTTCCTGCTCCTCTTAGCATGATAAAGAAGATTCAAAGAGAGTGAGATGCCAGCTCCTTTCATTGTCAGTAGCTTCAATCATTTCTGGACGTTTTTTAATGGCAAAAATCAATGAATATTGTAAATGCACAAACAGTAATTTCTCCGCATTGCAAGGTGCAATTCTTAAATTTTTTGCTTTTTCCTGCTCCTCTTAGCATTATGAAGAAGATTCAAAGAGAGTGAGATACCAGCTCCTTTCATTAAGTCAGTAGCTTCAAACATTTCTGGTATATGAATAACATGATGTTTTTCAATGGCAAAAATCAATGAATATTGTAAATGCACAAACAGTAATTTCTCCGCATTGCAAGGTGCAATTCTGAAATTTTTTGCTTTTTCCTGCTCCTCTTAGCATGATAAAGAAGATTCAAAGAGAGTGAGATGCCAGCTCCTTTCGTTCAGTCAGTAGCTTCAATCATTTCTGGACGTTTTTCAATGGCAAAAATCATTGAATATTGTAAATGCACAAACAGAAATTTCTCCGCATTGCAAGGTGCAATTCAGAAATTTTTTACTTTTTCCTGCTCCTCTTAGCATGATAAAGAAGATTCAAAGAGAGTGAGATGCCAGCTCCTTTCATTCAGTCAGTAGCTTCAATCATTTCTGGTATATGAATAACATGATGTTTTTCAATCGCAAAAATCAATGAATATTGTAAATGCACAAACAGTAATTTCTCCGCATTGCAAGGTGCAATTCTGAAATTTTTTGCTTTTTCCTGCTCACCTTAGCATGATAAAGAAGATTCAAAGAGAGTGAGATGCCAGCTCCTTTCATTCAGTCAGTAGCTTCAATCATTTCTGGACGTTCTTCAATGGCAAAAATCAATGAATATTGTAAATGCACAAACTGTAATTTCTCCGCATTGCAAGGTGCAATTCTGAAATTTTTTGCTTTTTCCTGCTCCTCTTAGCATGATAAAGAAGATTCAAAGAGAGTGAGATGCCAGCTCCTTTCATTCAGTCAGTAGCTTCAATCATTTCTGGACGTTTTTCAATGGCAAAAATCAATGAATATTGTAAATGCACAAACAGTAATTTCTCTGCATTGCAAGGTGCAATTCTGAAATTTTTTGCTTTTTCCTGCTCCTCTTAGCATGATAAAGAAGATTCAAAGAGAGTGAGATGTCAGCTCCTTTCATTCAGTCAGTAGCTTCAAACATTTCTGGTATATGAATAACATGATGTTTTTCAATGGCAAAAATCAATGAATATTGTAAATGCACAAACAGTAATTTCTCCGCATTGCAAGGTGCAATTCTGAAATTTTTTGCTTTTTCCTGCTCCTCTTAGCATGATAAAGAAGATTCAAAGAGAGTGAGATGCCAGCTCCTTTCATTCAGTCAGTAGCTTCAATCATTTCTGGTATATGAATAACATGATGTTTTTCAATGGCAAAAATCAATGAATTTTGTAAATGCACAAACAGTAATTTCTCAGCATTGCAAGGTGCAATTCTGAAATTTTTTGCTTTTTCCTGCTCCTCTTAGCATGATAAAGAAGATTCAAAGAGAGTGAGATGCCAGCTCCTTTCATTCAGTCAGTAGCTTCAATCATTTCTGGACATTTTTCAATGGCAAAAATCAATGAATATTGTAAATGCACAAACAGTAATTTCTCCGCATTGCAAGGTGCAATTCTGAAATTTTTTGCTTTTTCCTGCTCCTCTTAGCATGATAAAGAAGATTCAAAGAGAGTGAGATGACAGCTCCTTTCATTCAGTCAGTAGCTTCAATCATTTCTGGACGTTTTTTAATGGCAAAAATCAATGAATATTGTAAATGCACAAACAGTAATTTCTCCGCATTGCAAGGTGCAATTCTGAAATTTTTTGCTTTTTCCTGCTCCTCTTAGCATGATAAAGAAGATTCAAAGAGAGTGAGGTGCCAGCTCCTTTCATTCAGTCAGGAGCTTCAAACATTTCTGGTATATGAATAACATGTTTTTCAATGGCAAAAATCAATGAATATTGTAAATGCACAAACAGTAATTTCTCCGCATTGCAAGGTGCAATTCTGAAATTTTTTGCTTTTTCCTGCTCCTCTTAGCATGATAAAGAAGATTCAAAGAGAGTGAGATGCCAGCTCCTTTCATTCAGTCAGTAGCTTCAATCATTTCTGGACGTTTTTCAATGGCAAAAATCAATGAATATTGTAAATGCACAAACAGTAATTTCTCCGCATTGCAAGGTGCAATTCTGAAATTTTTTGCTTTTTCCTGCTCCTCTTAGCATGATAAAGAGGATTCAAAGAGAGTGAGATGCCAGCTCCTTTCATTCAGTCAGTAGCTTCAATCATTTCTGGACGTTTTTCAATGGCAAAAATCAATGAATATTGTAAATGCACAAACAGTAATTTCTCCGCATTGCAAGGTGCAATTCTGAAATTTTTTGCTTTTTCCTGCTCCTCTTAGCATGATAAACAAGATTCAAAGAGAGTGAGATGCCAGCTCCTTTCATTCAGTCAGTAGCTTCAATCATTTCTGGACGTTTTTCAATGGCAAAAATCATTGAATATTGTAAATGCACAAACAGTAATTTCTCCGCATTGCAAGGTGCAATTCTGAAATTTTTTACTTTTTCCTGCTCCTCTTAGCATGATAAAGAAGATTCAAAGAGAGTGAGATGCCAGCTCCTTTCATTCAGTCAGTAGCTTCAATCATTTCTGGTATATGAATAACATGATGTTTTTCAATCGCAAAAATCAATGAATATTGTAAATGCACAAACAGTAATTTCTCCGCATTGCAAGGTGCAATTCTGAAATTTTTTGCTTTTTCCTGCTCCTCTTAGCATGATAAAGAAGATTCAAAGAGAGTGAGATGCCAGCTCCTTTCATTCAGTCAGTAGCTTCAATCATTTCTGGATGTTTTTCAATGGCAAAAATCAATGAATATTGTAAATCCACAAACAGTAATTTCTCCGCATTGCAAGGTGCAATTCTGAAATTTTTTGCTTTTTCCTGCTCCTCTTAGCATGATAAAGAAGATTCAAAGAGAGTGAGATGCCAGCTCCTTTCCTTCAGTCAGTAGCTTCAATCATTTCTGGTATATGAATAACATGATGTTTTTCAATGGCAAAAATCAATGAATTTTGTAAATGCACAAACAATAATTTCTCCGCATTGCAAGGCGCAATTCTGAAATTTTTTGCTTTTTCCTGCTCCTCTTAGCATGATAAAGAAGATTCAAAGAGAGTGAGATGCCAGCTCCTTTCCTTCAGTCAGTAGCGTCAATCATTTCTGGCATATGAATAACATGATGTTTTTCAATGGCAAAAATCAATGAATATTGTAAATGCACAAACAGTAATTTCTCCGCATTGCAAGGTGCAATTCTGAAATTTTTTGCTTTTTACTGCTCCTCTTAGCATGATAAAGAAGATTCAAAGAGAGTGAGATGCCAGCTCCTTTCATTCAGTCAGTAGCTTCAATCATTTCTGGACGTTTTTCAATGGCAAAAATCAATGAATATTGTAAATGCACAAACAGTAATTTCTCCGCATTGCAAGGTGCAATTCTGAAATTTTTTGCTTTTTCCTGCTCCTCTTAGCATGATAAAGAAGATTCAAAGAGAGTGAGATGCCAGCTCCTTTCATTCAGTCAGTAGCTTCAAACATTTCTGGTATATGAATAACATGATGTTTTTCAATGGCAAAAATCAATGAATATTGTAAATGCACAAACAGTAATTTCTCTGCATTGCAAGGTGCAATTCTGAAATTTTTTGCTTTTTCCTGCTCCTCTTAGCATGATAAAGAAGATTCAAAGAGAGTGAGATGCCAGCTCCTTTCATTCAGTCAGTAGCTTCAATCATTTCTGGACATTTTTCAATGGCAAAAATCAATGAATATTGTAAATGCACAAACAGTAATTTCTCCGCATTGCAAGGTGCAATTCTGAAATTTTTTGCTTTTTCCTGCTCCTCTTAGCATGATAAAGAAGATTCAAAGAGAGTGAGATGCCAGCTCCTTTCATTCAGTCAGTAGCTTCAATCATTTCTGGACGTTTTTCAATGGCAAAAATCAATGAATATTGTAAATGCACAAACAGTAATTTCTCCGCATTGCAAGGTGCAATTCTGAAATTTTTTGCTTTTTCCTGCTCCTCTTAGCATGATAAAGAAGATTCAAAGAGAGTGAGGTGCCAGCTCCTTTCATTCAGTCAGGAGCTTCAAACATTTCTGGTATATGAATAACATGTTTTTCAATGGCAAAAATCAATGAATATTGTAAATGCACAAACAGTAATTTCTCCGCATTGCAAGGTGCAAATCTGAAATTTTTTGCTTTTTCCTGCTCCTCTTAGCATGATAAAGAAGATTCAAAGAGAGTGAGATGCCAGCTCCTTTCATTCAGTCAGTAGCTTCAATCATTTCTGGACGTTTTTCAATGGCAAAAATCAATGAATATTGTAAATGCACAAACAGTAATTTCTCCGCATTGCAAGGTGCAATTCTGAAATTTTTTGCTTTTTCCTGCTCCTCTTAGAATGATAAAGAAGATTCAAAGAGAGTGAGATGCCAGCTCCTTTCATTCAGTCAGTAGCTTCAATCATTTCTGGACGTTCTTCAATGGCAAAAATCAATGAATATTGTAAATGCACAAACTGTAATTTCTCCGCATTGCAAGGTGCAATTCTGAAATTTTTTGCTTTTTCCTGCTCCTCTTAGCATGATAAACAAGATTCAAAGAGAGTGAGATGCCAGCTCCTTTCATTCAGTCAGTAGCTTCAATCATTTCTGGACGTTTTTCAATGGCAAAAATCAATGAATATTGTAAATGCACAAACAGTAATTTCTCCGCATTGCAAGGTGCAATTCTGAAATTTTTTGCTTTTTCCTGCTCCTCTTAGCATGATAAACAAGATTCAAAGAGATTGAGATGCCAGCTCCTTTCATTCAGTCAGTAGCTTCAATCATTTCTGGACGTTTTTCAATGGCAAAAATCATTGAATATTGTAAATGCACAAACAGTAATTTCTCCGCATTGCAAGGTGCAATTCTGAAATTTTTTACTTTTTCCTGCTCCTCTTAGCATGATAAAGAAGATTCAAAGAGAGTGAGATGCCAGCTCCTTTCATTCAGTCAGTAGCTTCAATCATTTCTGGTATATGAATAACATGATGTTTTTCAATCGCAAAAATCAATGAATATTGTAAATGCACAAACAGTAATTTCTCCGCATTGCAAGGTGCAATTCTGAAATTTTTTGCTTTTTCCTGCTCCTCTTAGCATGATAAAGAAGATTCAAAGAGAGTGAGATGCCAGCTCCTTTCATTCAGTCAGTAGCTTCAATCATTTCTGGATGTTTTTCAATGGCAAAAATCAATGAATATTGTAAATCCACAAACAGTAATTTCTCCGCATTGCAAGGTGCAATTCTGAAATTTTTTGCTTTTTCCTGCTCCTCTTAGCATGATAAAGAAGATTCAAAGAGAGTGAGATGCCAGCTCCTTTCCTTCAGTCAGTAGCTTCAATCATTTCTGGTATATGAATAACATGATGTTTTTCAATGGCAAAAATCAATGAATTTTGTAAATGCACAAACAATAATTTCTCCGCATTGCAAGGCGCAATTCTGAAATTTTTTGCTTTTTCCTGCTCCTCTTAGCATGATAAAGAAGATTCAAAGAGAGTGAGATGCCAGCTCCTTTCCTTCAGTCAGTAGCGTCAATCATTTCTGGCATATGAATAACATGATGTTTTTCAATGGCAAAAATCAATGAATATTGTAAATGCACAAACAGTAATTTCTCCGCATTGCAAGGTGCAATTCTGAAATTTTTTGCTTTTTACTGCTCCTCTTAGCATGATAAAGAAGATTCAAAGAGAGTGAGATGCCAGCTCCTTTCATTCAGTCAGTAGCTTCAATCATTTCTGGACGTTTTTCAATGGCAAAAATCAATGAATATTGTAAATGCACAAACAGTAATTTCTCCGCATTGCAAGGTGCAATTCTGAAATTTTTTGCTTTTTCCTGCTCCTCTTAGCATGATAAAGAAGATTCAAAGAGAGTGAGATGCCAGCTCCTTTCATTCAGTCAGTAGCTTCAAACATTTCTGGTATATGAATAACATGATGTTTTTCAATGGCAAAAATCAATGAATATTGTAAATGCACAAACAGTAATTTCTCCGCATTGCAAGGTGCAATTCTGAAATTTTTTGCTTTTTCCTGCTCCTCTTAGCATGATAAAGAAGATTCAAAGAGAGTGAGATGCCAGCTCCTTTCATTCAGTCAGTAGCTTCAATCATTTCTGGACATTTTTCAATGGCAAAAATCAATGAATATTGTAAATGCACAAACAGTAATTTCTCCGCATTGCAAGGTGCAATTCTGAAATTTTTTGCTTTTTCCTGCTCCTCTTAGCATGATAAAGAAGATTCAAAGAGAGTGAGATGCCAGCTCCTTTCATTCAGTCAGTAGCTTCAATCATTTCTGGACGTTTTTCAATGGCAAAAATCAATGAATATTGTAAATGCACAAACACTAATTTCTCCGCATTGCAAGGTGCAATTCTGAAATTTTTTGCTTTTTCCTGCTCCTCTTAGCATGATAAAGAAGATTCAAAGAGAGTGAGGTGCCAGCTCCTTTCATTCAGTCAGGAGCTTCAAACATTTCTGGTATATGAATAACATGTTTTTCAATGGCAAAAATCAAAGAATATTGTAAATGCACAAACAGTAATTTCTCCGCATTGCAAGGTGCAATTCTGAAATTTTTTGCTTTTTCCTGCTCCTCTTAGCATGATAAAGAAGATTCAAAGAGAGTGAGATGCCAGCTCCTTTCATTCAGTCAGTAGCTTCAATCATTTCTGGACGTTTTTCAATGGCAAAAATCAATGAATATTGTAAATGCACAAACAGTAATTTCTCCGCATTGCAAGGTGCAATTCTGAAATTTTTTGCTTTTTCCTGCTCCTCTTAGCATGATAAACAAGATTCAAAGAGAGTGAGATGCCAGCTCCTTTCATTCAGTCAGTAGCTTCAATCATTTCTGGACGTTTTTCAATGGCAAAAATCATTGAATATTGTAAATGCACAAACAGTAATTTCTCCGCATTGCAAGGTGCAATTCTGAAATTTTTTACTTTTTCCTGCTCCTCTTAGCATGATAAAGAAGATTCAAAGAGAGTGAGATGCCAGCTCCTTTCATTCAGTCAGTAGCTTCAATCATTTCTGGTATATGAATAACATGATGTTTTTCAATCGCAAAAATCAATGAATATTGTAAATGCACAAACAGTAATTTCTCCGCATTGCAAGGTGCAATTCTGAAATTTTTTGCTTTTTCCTGCTCCTCTTAGCATGATAAAGAAGATTCAAAGAGAGTGAGATGCCAGCTCCTTTCATTCAGTCAGTAGCTTCAATCATTTCTGGATGTTTTTCAATGGCAAAAATCAATGAATATTGTAAATCCACAAACAGTAATTTCTCCGCATTGCAAGGTGCAATTCTGAAATTTTTTGCTTTTTCCTGCTCCTCTTAGCATGATAAAGAAGATTCAAAGAGAGTGAGATGCCAGCTCCTTTCCTTCAGTCAGTAGCTTCAATCATTTCTGGTATATGAATAACATGATGTTTTTCAATGGCAAAAATCAATGAATTTTGTAAATGCACAAACAATAATTTCTCCGCATTGCAAGGCGCAATTCTGAAATTTTTTGCTTTTTCCTGCTCCTCTTAGCATGATAAAGAAGATTCAAAGAGAGTGAGATGCCAGCTCCTTTCCTTCAGTCAGTAGCGTCAATCATTTCTGGCATATGAATAACATGATGTTTTTCAATGGCAAAAATCAATGAATATTGTAAATGCACAAACAGTAATTTCTCCGCATTGCAAGGTGCAATTCTGAAATTTTTTGCTTTTTACTGCTCCTCTTAGCATGATAAAGAAGATTCAAAGAGAGTGAGATGCCAGCTCCTTTCATTCAGTCAGTAGCTTCAATCATTTCTGGACGTTTTTCAATGGCAAAAATCAATGAATATTGTAAATGCACAAACAGTAATTTCTCCGCATTGCAAGGTGCAATTCTGAAATTTTTTGCTTTTTCCTGCTCCTCTTAGCATGATAAAGAAGATTCAAAGAGAGTGAGATGCCAGCTCCTTTCATTCAGTCAGTAGCTTCAAACATTTCTGGTATATGAATAACATGATGTTTTTCAATGGCAAAAATCAATGAATATTGTAAATGCACAAACAGTAATTTCTCTGCATTGCAAGGTGCAATTCTGAAATTTTTTGCTTTTTCCTGCTCCTCTTAGCATGATAAAGAAGATTCAAAGAGAGTGAGATGCCAGCTCCTTTCATTCAGTCAGTAGCTTCAATCATTTCTGGACATTTTTCAATGGCAAAAATCAATGAATATTGTAAATGCACAAACAGTAATTTCTCCGCATTGCAAGGTGCAATTCTGAAATTTTTTGCTTTTTCCTGCTCCTCTTAGCATGATAAAGAAGATTCAAAGAGAGTGAGATGCCAGCTCCTTTCATTCAGTCAGTAGCTTCAATCATTTCTGGACATTTTTCAATGGCAAAAATCAATGAATATTGTAAATGCACAAACAGTAATTTCTCCGCATTGCAAGGTGCAATTCTGAAATTTTTTGCTTTTTCCTGCTCCTCTTAGCATGATAAAGAAGATTCAAAGAGAGTGAGATGCCAGCTCCTTTCATTCAGTCAGTAGCTTCAATCATTTCTGGACGTTTTTCAATGGCAAAAATCAATGAATATTGTAAATGCACAAACAGTAATTTCTCCGCATTGCAAGGTGCAATTCTGAAATTTTTTGCTTTTTCCTGCTCCTCTTAGCATGATAAAGAAGATTCAAAGAGAGTGAGGTGCCAGCTCCTTTCATTCAGTCAGGAGCTTCAAACATTTTTGGTATATGAATAACATGTTTTTCAATGGCAAAAATCAATGAATATTGTAAATGCACAAACAGTAATTTCTCCGCATTGCAAGGTGCAATTCTGAAATTTTTTGCTTTTCCCTGCTCCTCTTAGCATGATAAAGAAGATTCAAAGAGAGTGAGATGCCAGCTCCTTTCATTCAGTCAGTAGCTTCAATCATTTCTGGACGTTTTTCAATGGCAAAAATCAATGAATATTGTAAATGCACAAACAGTAATTTCTCCGCATTGCAAGGTGCAATTCTGAAATTTTTTGCTTTTTCCTGCTCCTCTTAGCATGATAAAGAAGATTCAAAGAGAGTGAGATGCCAGCTCCTTTCATTCAGTCAGTAGCTTCAATCATTTCTGGACGTTCTTCAATGGCAAAAATCAATGAATATTGTAAATGCACAAACTGTAATTTCTCCGCATTGCAAGGTGCAATTCTGAAATTTTTTGCTTTTTCCTGCTCCTCTTAGCATGATAAACAAGATTCAAAGAGAGTGAGATGCCAGCTCCTTTCATTCAGTCAGTAGCTTCAATCATTTCTGGACGTTTTTCAATGGCAAAAATCATTGAATATTGTAAATGCACAAACAGTAATTTCTCCGCATTGCAAGGTGCAATTCTGAAATTTTTTACTTTTTCCTGCTCCTCTTAGCATGATAAAGAAGATTCAAAGAGAGTGAGATGCCAGCTCCTTTCATTCAGTCAGTAGCTTCAATCATTTCTGGTATATTAATAACATGATGTTTTTCAATCGCAAAAATCAATGATTATTGTAAATGCACAAACAGTAATTTCTCCGCATTGCAAGGTGCAATTCTGAAATTTTTTGCTTTTTCCTGCTCCTCTTAGCATGATAAAGAAGATTCAAAGAGAGTGAGATGCCAGCTCCTTTCATTCAGTCAGTAGCTTCAATCATTTCTGGACGTTTTTCAATGGCAAAAATCAATGAATATTGTAAATGCACAAACAGTAATTTCTCCGCATTGCAAGGTGCAATTCTGAAATTTTTTGCTTTTTCCTGCTCCTCTTAGCATGATAAAGAAGATTCAAAGAGAGTGAGATGCCAGCTCCTTTCATTCAGTCAGTAGCTTCAATCATTTCTGGTATATGAATAACATGATGTTTTTCAATGGCAAAAATCAATGAATATTGTAAATGCACAAACAGTAATTTCTCCGCATTGCAAGGTGCAATTCTGAAATTTTTTGCTTTTTCCTGCTCCTCTTAGCATGATAAAGAAGATTCAAAGAGAGTGAGATACCAGTTCCTTTCATTCAGTCAGTAGCTTCAATCATTTCTGGACGTTTTTCAATGGCAAAAATCAATGAATATTGTAAATGCACAAACAGTAATTTCTCCGCATTGCAAGGTGCAATTCTGAAATTTTTTGCTTTTTCCTGCTCCTCTTAGCATGATAAACAAGATTCAAAGAGAGTGAGATGCCAGCTCCTTTCATTCAGTCAGTAACTTCAATCATTTCTGGACGTTTTTCAATGGCAAAAATCATTGAATATTGTAAATGCACAAACAGTAATTTCTCCGCATTGCAAGGTGCAATTCTGAAATTTTTTGCTTTTTCCTGCTCCTCTTAGCATGATAAAGAAGATTCAAAGAGAGTGAGATGCCAGCTCCTTTCATTCAGTCAGTAGCTTCAATCATTTCTGGACGTTTTTCAATGGCAAAAATCAATGAATATTGTAAATGCACAAACAGTAATTTCTCCGCATTGCAAGGTGCAATTCTGAAATTTTTTGCTTTTTCCTGCTCCTCTTAGCATGATAAAGAAGATTCAAAGAGAGTGAGGTGCCAGCTCCTTTCATTCAGTCAGGAGCTTCAAACATTTCTGGTATATGAATAACATGTTTTTCAATGGCAAAAATCAATGAATATTGTAAATGCACAAACAGTAATTTCTCCGCATTGCAAGGTGCAATTCTGAAATTTTTTGCTTTTTCCTGCTCCTCTTAGCATGATAAAGAAGATTCAAAGAGAGTGAGATGCCAGCTCCTTTCATTCAGTCAGTAGCTTCAATCATTTCTGGTATATTAATAACATGATGTTTTTCAATCGCAAAAATCAATGAATATTGTAAATGCACAAACAGTAATTTCTCCGCATTGCAAGGTGCAATTCTGAAATTTTTTGCTTTTTCCTGCTCCTCTTAGCATGATAAAGAAGATTCAAAGAGAGTGAGATGCCAGCTCCTTTCATTCAGTCAGTAGCTTCAATCATTTCTGGTATATGAATAACATGATGTTTTTCAATGGCAAAAATCAATGAATATTGTAAATGCACAAACAGTAATTTCTCCGCATTGCAAGGTGCAATTCTGAAATTTTTTGCTTTTTCCTGCTCCTCTTAGCATGATAAAGAAGATTCAAAGAGAGTGAGATGCCAGCTCCTTTCATTCAGTCAGTAGCTTCAATCATTTCTGGACGTTTTTCAATGGCAAAAATCAATGAATATTGTAAATGCACAAACAGTAATTTCTCCGCATTGCAAGGTGCAATTCTGAAATTTTTTGCTTTTTCCTGCTCCTCTTAGCATGATAAAGAAGATTCAAAGAGAGTGAGATGCCAGCTCCTTTCATTCAGTCAGTAGCTTCAATCATTTCTGGACGTTTTTCAATGGCAAAAATCAATGAATATTGTAAATGCACAAACTGTAATTTCTCCGCATTGCAAGGTGCAATTCTGAAATTTTTTGCTTTTTCCTGCTCCTCTTAGCATGATAAAGAAGATTCAAAGAGAGTGAGATGCCAGCTCCTTTCATTCAGTCAGTAGCTTCAATCATTTCTGGTATATGAATAACATGATGTTTTTCAATAGCAAATATCAATGAATATTGTAAATGCACAAACAGTAATTTCTCCGCATTGCAAGGTGCAATTCTGAAATTTTTAGCTTTTTCCTGCTCCTCTTAGCATGATAAAGAAGATTCAAAGAGAGTGAGATGCCAGCTCCTTTCATTCAGTCAGTAGCTTCAATCATTTCTGGACGTTTTTCAATGGCAAAAATCAATGAATATTGTAAATGCACAAACAGTAATTTCTCCGCATTGCAAGGTGCAATTCTGAAATTTTTTGCTTTTTCCTGCTCCTCTTAGCATGATAAACAAGATTCAAAGAGAGTGAGATGCCAGCTCCTTTCATTCAGTCAGTAGCTTCAATCATTTCTGGACGTTTTTCAATGGCAAAAATCATTGAATATTGTAAATGCACAAACAGTAATTTCTCCGCATTGCAAAGTGCAATTCTGAAATTTTTTACTTTTTCCTGCTCCTCTTAGCATGATAAAGAAGATTCAAAGAGAGTGAGATGCCAGCTCCTTTCATTCAGTCAGTAGCTTCAATCATTTCTGGTATATTAATAACATGATGTTTTTCAATCGCAAAAATCAATGAATATTGTAAATGCACAAACAGTAATTTCTCCGCATTGCAAGGTGCAATTCTGAAATTTTTTGCTTTTTCCTGCTCCTCTTAGCATGATAAAGAAGATTCAAAGAGAGTGAGATGCCAGCTCCTTTCATTCAGTCAGTAGCTTCAATCATTTCTGGACGTTTTTCAATGGCAAAAATCAATGAATATTGTAAATGCACAAACAGTAATTTCTCCGCATTGCAAGGTGCAATTCTGAAATTTTTTGCTTTTTCCTGCTCCTCTTAGCATGATAAAGAAGATTCAAAGAGAGTGAGATGCCAGCTCCTTTCATTCAGTCAGTAGCTTCAATCATTTCTGGTATATGAATAACATGATGTTTTTCAATGGCAAAAATCAATGAATATTGTAAATGCACAAACAGTAATTTCTCCGCATTGCAAGGTACAATTCTGAAATTTTTTGCTTTTTCCTGCTCCTCTTAGCATGATAAAGAAGATTCAAAGAGAGTGAGATGCCAGCTCCTTTCATTCAGTCAGTAGCTTCAATCATTTCTGGACGTTTTTCAATGGCAAAAATCAATGAATATTGTAAATGCACAAACAGTAATTTCTCCGCATTGCAAGGTGCAATTCTGAAATTTTTTGCTTTTTCCTGCTCCTCTTAGCATGATAAACAACATTCAAAGAGAGTGAGATGCCAGCTCCTTTCATTCAGTCAGTAACTTCAATCATTTCTGGACGTTTTTCAATGGCAAAAATCATTGAATATTGTAAATGCACAAACAGTAATTTCTCCGCATTGCAAGGTGCAATTCTGAAATTTTTTACTTTTTCCTGCTCCTCTTAGCATGATAAAGAAGATTCAAAGAGAGTGAGATGCCAGCTCCTTTCATTCAGTCAGTAGCTTCAATCATTTCTGGTATATGAATAACATGATGTTTTTCAATCGCAAAAATCAATGAATATTGTAAATGCACAAACAGTAATTTCTCCGCATTGCAAGGTGCAATTCTGAAATTTTTTGCTTTTTCCTGCTCCTCTTAGCATGATAAAGAAGATTCAAAGAGAGTGAGATGCCAGCTCCTTTCATTCAGTCAGTAGCTTCAATCATTTCTGGACGTTTTTCAATGGCAAAAATCAATGAATATTGTAAATGCACAAACTGTAATTTCTCCGCATTGCAAGGTGCAATTCAGAAATTTTTTGCTTTTTCCTGCTCCTCTTAGCATGATAAAGAAGATTCAAAGAGAGTGAGATGCCAGCTCCTTTCATTCAGTCAGTAGCTTCAATCATTTCTGGTATATGAATAACATGATGTTTTTCAATAGCAAAAATCAATGAATATTGTAAATGCACAAACAGTAATTTCTCCGCATTGCAAGGTGCAATTCTGAAATTTTTTGCTTTTTCCTGCTCATCTTAGCATGATAAAGAAGATTCAAAGAGAGTGAGATGCCAGCTCCTTTCAATCAGTCAGTAGCTTCAATCATTTCTGGACGTTTTTCAATGGCAAAAATCAATGAATATTGTAAATGCACAAACAGTAATTTCTCCGCATTGCAAGGTGCAATTCTGAAATTTTTTGCTTTTTCCTGCTCCTCTTAGCATGATAAACAAGATTCAAAGAGAGTGAGATGCCAGCTCCTTTCATTCAGTCAGTAGCTTCAATCATTTCTGGACGTTTTTCAATGGCAAAAATCATTGAATATTGTAAATGCACAAACAGTAATTTCTCCGCATTGCAAGGTGCAATTCTGAAATTTTTTAATTTTTCCTGCTCATCTTAGCATGATAAAGAAGATTCAAAGAGAGTGAGATGCCAGCTCCTTTCATTCAGTCAGTAGCTTCAATCATTTCTGGTATATGAATAACATGATGTTTTTCAATGGCAAAAATCAATGAATATTGTAAATGCACAAACAGTAATTTCTCCGCATTGCAAGGTGCAATTCTGAAATTTTTTGCTTTTTCCTGCTCCTCTTAGCATGATAAAGAAGATTCAAAGAGAGTGAGATGCCAGCTCCTTTCATTCAGTCAGTAGCTTCAAACATTTCTGGTATATGAATAACATGATGTTTTTCAATGGCAAAAATCAATGAATATTGTAAATGCACAAACAGTAATTTCTCCGCATTGCAAGGTGCAAGTCTGAAATTTTTTGCTTTTTCCTGCTCCTCTTAGTATGATAAAGAAGATTCAAAGAGAGTGAGATGCCAGCTACTTTCATTCAGTCAGTAGCTTCAATCATTTCTGGACGTTTTTCAATGGTAAAAATCAATGAATATTGTAAATGCACAAACAGTAATTTCTCCACATTGCAAGGTGCAATTCTGAAATTTTTTGCTTTTTCCTGCTCCTCTTAGCATGATAAAGAAGATTCAAAGAGAGTGAGATGCCAGCTTCTTTCATTCAGTCAGTAGCTTCAATCATTTCTGGATGTTTTTCAATGGCAAAAATCAATGAATATTGTAAATGCACAAACTGTAATTTCTCCGCATTGCAAGGTGCAATTCTGAAATTTTTTGCTTTTTCCTGCTCCTCTTAGCATGATAAAGAAGATTCAAAGAGAGTGAGATGCCAGCTCCTTTCATTCAGTCAGTAGCTTCAATCATTTCTGGACGTTTTTCAATGGCAAAAATCAATGAATATTGTAAATGCACAAACAGTAATTTCTCCGCATTGCAAGGTGCAATTCTGAAATTTTTTGCTTTTTCCTGCTCCTCTTAGCATGATAAAGAAGATTCAAAGAGAGTGAGATGCCAGCTCCTTTCATTCAGTCAGTACCTTCAATCATTTCTGGACGTTTTTCAATGGCAAAAATCAATGAATATTGTAAATGCACAAACAGTAATTTCTCCGCATTGCAAGGTGCAATTCTGAAATTTTTTGCTTTTTCCCGCTCCTCTTAGCATGATAAAGAAGATTCAAAGAGAGTGAGGTGCCAGCTCCTTTCATTCAGTCAGTAGCTTCAAACATTTCTGGTATATGAATAACATGTTTTTCAATGGTAAAAATCAATGAATATTGTAAATGCACAAACAGTAATTTCTCCGCATTGCAAGGTGCAATTCTGAAATTTTTTGCTTTTTCCTGCTCCTCTTAGCATGATAAAGAAGATTCAAAGAGAGTGAGATGCCAGCTCCTTTCATTCAGTCAGTACCTTCAATCATTTCTGGACGTTTTTCAATGGCAAAAATCAATGAATATTGTAAATGCACAAACTGTAATTTCTCCGCATTGCAAGGTGCAATTCTGAAATTTTTTGCTTTTTCCCGCTCCTCTTAGCATGATAAAGAAGATTCAAAGAGAGTGAGGTGCCAGCTCCTTTCATTCAGTCAGTAGCTTCAAACATTTCTGGTATATGAATAACATGTTTTTCAATGGCAAAAATCAATGAATATTGTAAATGCACAAACAGTAATTTCTCCGCATTTCAAGGTGCAATTCTGAAATTTTTTGCTTTTTCCTGCTCCTCTTAGCATGATAAACAAGATTCAAAGAGAGTGAGATGCCAGCTCCTTTCATTCAGTCAGTAGCTTCAATCATTTCTGGACGTTTTTCAATGGCAAAAATCACTGAATATTGTAAATGCACAAACAGTAATTTCTCCGCATTGCAAGGTGCAATTCTGAAATTTTTTACTTTTTCCTGCTCCTCTTAGCATGATAAAGAAGATTCAAAGAGAGTGAGATGCCAGCTCCTTTCATTCAGTCAGTAGCTTCAAACATTTCTGGTATATGAATAACATGATGTTTTTCAATGGCAAAAATCAATGAATATTGTAAATGCACAAACAGTAATTTCTCCGCATTGCAAGGTGCAATTCTGAAATTTTTTGCTTTTTCCTGCTCCTCTTAGCATGATAAAGAAGATTCAAAGAGAGTGAGATGCCAGCTTCTTTCATTCAGTCAGTAGCTTCAATCATTTCTGGATGTTTTTCAATGGCAAAAATCAATGAATATTGTAAATGCACAAACTGTAATTTCTCCGCATTGCAAGGTGCAATTCTGAAATTTTTTGCTTTTTCCTGCTCCTCTTAGCATGATAAAGAAGATTCAAAGAGAGTGAGATGCCAGCTCCTTTCATTCAGTCAGTAGCTTCAATCATTTCTGGACGTTTTTCAATGGCAAAAATCAATGAATATTGTAAATGCACAAACAGTAATTTCTCCGCATTGCAAGGTGCAATTCTGAAATTTTTTGCTTTTTCCTGCTCCTCTTAGCATGATAAAGAAGATTCAAAGAGAGTGAGATGCCAGCTCCTTTCATTCAGTCAGTACCTTCAATCATTTCTGGACGTTTTTCAATGGCAAAAATCAATGAATATTGTAAATGCACAAACAGTAATTTCTCCGCATTGCAAGGTGCAATTCTGAAATTTTTTGCTTTTTCCCGCTCCTCTTAGCATGATAAAGAAGATTCAAAGAGAGTGAGGTGCCAGCTCCTTTCATTCAGTCAGTAGCTTCAAACATTTCTGGTATATGAATAACATGTTTTTCAATGGCAAAAATCAATGAATATTGTAAATGCACAAACAGTAATTTCTCCGCATTGCAAGGTGCAATTCTGAAATTTTTTGCTTTTTCCTGCTCCTCTTAGCATGATAAAGAAGATTCAAAGAGAGTGAGATGCCAGCTCCTTTCATTCAGTCAGTAGCTTCAATCATTTCTGGACGTTTTTCAATGGCAAAAATCAATGAATATTGTAAATGCACAAACAGTAATTTCTCCGCATTGCAAGGTGCAATTCTGAAATTTTTTGCTTTTTCCTGCTCCTCTTAGCATGATAAAGAAGATTCAAAGAGAGTGAGATGCCAGCTCCTTTCATTCAGTCAGTAGCTTCAATCATTTCTGGACGTTTTTCAATGGCAAAAATCAATGAATATTGTAAATGCACAAACAGTAATTTCTCCGCATTGCAAGGTGCAATTCTGAAATTTTTTGCTTTTTCCTGCTCCTCTTAGCATGATAAAGAAGATTCAAAGAGAGTGAGATGCCAGCTCCTTTCATTCAGTCAGTAGCTTCAAACATTTCTGGTATATGAATAACATGATGTTTTTCAATGGCAAAAATCAATGAATATTGTAAATGCACAAACAGTAATTTCTCCGCATTGCAAGGTGCAAGTCTGAAATTTTTTGCTTTTTCCTGCTCCTCTTAGCATGATAAAGAAGATTCAAAGAGAGTGAGATGCCAGCTACTTTCATTCAGTCAGTAGCTTCAATCATTTCTGGACGTTTTTCAATGGTAAAAATCAATGAATATTGTAAATGCACAAACAGTAATTTCTCCACATTGCAATGTGCAATTCTAAATTTTTTTGCTTTTTCCTGCTCCTCTTAGCATGATAAAGAAGATTCAAAGAGAGTGAGATGCCAGCTCCTTTCATTCAGTCAGTACCTTCAATCATTTCTGGACGTTTTTCAATGGCAAAAATCAATGAATATTGTAAATGCACAAACAGTAATTTCTCCGCATTGCAAGGTGCAATTCTGAAATTTTTTGCTTTTTCCTGCTCCTCTTAGCATGATAAAGAAGATTCAAAGAGAGTGAGATGCCAGCTCCTTTCATTCAGTCAGTAGCTTCAAACATTTCTGGTATATGAATAACATGATGTTTTTCAATGGCAAAAATCAATGAATATTGTAAATGCACAAACAGTAATTTCTCCGCATTGCAAGGTGCAATTCTGAAATTTTTTGCTTTTTCCTGCTCCTCTTAGCATGATAAAGAAGATTCAAAGAGAGTGAGATGCCAGCTCCTTTCATTCAGTCAGTAGCTTCAAACATTTCTGGTATATGAATAACATGATGTTTTTCAATGGCAAAAATCAATGAATATTGTAAATGCACAAACAGTAATTTCTCCGCATTGCAAGGTGCAAGTCTGAAATTTTTTGCTTTTTCCTGCTCCTCTTAGTATAATAAAGAAGATTCAAAGAGAGTGAGATGCCAGCTACTTTCATTCAGTCAGTAGCTTCAATCATTTCTGGACGTTTTTCAATGGTAAAAATCAATGAATATTGTAAATGCACAAACAGTAATTTCTCCACATTGCAAGGTGCAATTCTGAAATTTTTTGCTTTTTCCTGCTCCTCTTAGCATGATAAAGAAGATTCAAAGAGAGTGAGATGCCAGCTTCTTTCATTCAGTCAGTAGCTTCAATCATTTCTGGATGTTTTTCAATGGCAAAAATCAATGAATATTGTAAATGCACAAACTGTAATTTCTCCGCATTGCAAGGTGCAATTCTGAAATTTTTTGCTTTTTCCTGCTCCTCTTAGCATGATAAAGAAGATTCAAAGAGAGTGAGATGCCAGCTCCTTTCATTCAGTCAGTAGCTTCAATCATTTCTGGACGTTTTTCAATGGCAAAAATCAATGAATATTGTAAATGCACAAACAGTAATTTCTCCGCATTGCAAGGTGCAATTCTGAAATTTTTTGCTTTTTCCTGATCCTCTTAGCATGATAAAGAAGATTCAAAGAGAGTGAGATGCCAGCTCCTTTCATTCAGTCAGTACCTTCAATCATTTCTGGACGTTTTTCAATGGCAAAAATCAATGAATATTGTAAATGCACAAACAGTAATTTCTCCGCATTGCAAGGTGCAATTCTGAAATTTTTTGCTTTTTCCCGCTCCTCTTAGCATGATAAAGAAGATTCAAAGAGAGTGAGGTGCCAGCTCCTTTCATTCAGTCAGTAGCTTCAAACATTTCTGGTATATGAATAACATGTTTTTCAATGGCAAAAATCAATGAATATTGTAAATGCACAAACAGTAATTTCTCCGCATTGCAAGGTGCAATTCTGAAATTTTTTGCTTTTTCCTGCTCCTCTTAGCATGATAAAGAAGATTCAAAGAGAGTGAGATGCCAGCTCCTTTCATTCAGTCAGTACCTTCAATCATTTCTGGACGTTTTTCAATGGCAAAAATCAATGAATATTGTAAATGCACAAACAGTAATTTCTCCGCATTGCAAGGTGCAATTCTGAAATTTTTTGCTTTTTCCCGCTCCTCTTAGCATGATAAAGAAGATTCAAAGAGAGTGAGGTGCCAGCTCCTTTCATTCAGTCAGTAGCTTCAAACATTTCTGGTATATGAATAACATGTTTTTCAATGGCAAAAATCAATGAATATTGTAAATGCACAAACAGTAATTTCTCCGCATTGCAAGGTGCAATTCTGAAATTTTTTGCTTTTTCCTGCTCCTCTTAGCATGATAAACAAGATTCAAAGAGAGTGAGATGCCAGCTCCTTTCATTCAGTCAGTAGCTTCAATCATTTCTGGACGTTTTTCAATGGCAAAAATCACTGAATATTGTAAATGCACAAACAGTAATTTCTCCGCATTGCAAGGTGCAATTCTGAAATTTTTTACTTTTTCCTGCTCCTCTTAGCATGATAAAGAAGATTCAAAGAGAGTGAGATGCCAGCTCCTTTCATTCAGTCAGTAGCTTCAATCATTTCTGGTATATGAATAACATGATGTTTTTCAATGGCAAAAATCAATGAATATTGTAAATGCACAAACAGTAATTTCTCCGCATTGCAAGGTGCAATTCTGAAATTTTTTGCTTTTTCCTGCTCCTCTTAGCATGATAAAGAAGATTCAAAGAGAGTGAGATGCCAGCTCCTTTCATTCAGTCAGTAGCTTCAAACATTTCTGGTATATGAATAACATGATGCTTTTCAATGGCAAAAATCAATGAATATTGTAAATGCACAAACAGTAATTTCTCCGCATTGCAAGGTGCAAGTCTGAAATTTTTTGCTTTTTCCTGCTCCTCTTAGTATGATAAAGAAGATTCAAAGAGAGTGAGATGCCAGCTACTTTCATTCAGTCAGTAGCTTCAATCATTTCTGGACGTTTTTCAATGGTAAAAATCAATGAATATTGTAAATGCACAAACAGTAATTTCTCCACATTGCAAGGTGCAATTCTGAAATTTTTTGCTTTTTCCTGCTCCTCTTAGCATGATAAAGAAGATTCAAAGAGAGTGAGATGCCAGCTCCTTTCATTCAGTCAGTAGCTTCAAACATTTCTGGTATATGAATAACATGATGTTTTTCAATGGCAAAAATCAATGAATATTGTAAATGCACAAACAGTAATTTCTCCGCATTGCAAGGTGCAATTCTGAAATTTTTTGCTTTTTCCTGCTCCTCTTAGCATGATAAAGAAGATTCAAAGAGAGTGAGATGCCAGCTTCTTTCATTCAGTCAGTAGCTTCAATCATTTCTGGATGTTTTTCAATGGCAAAAATCAATGAATATTGTAAATGCACAAACTGTAATTTCTCCGCATTGCAAGGTGCAATTCTGAAATTTTTTGCTTTTTCCTGCTCCTCTTAGCATGATAAAGAAGATTCAAAGAGAGTGAGATGCCAGCTCCTTTCATTCAGTCAGTAGCTTCAATCATTTCTGGACGTTTTTCAATGGCAAAAATCAATGAATATTGTAAATGCACAAACAGTAATTTCTCCGCATTGCAAGGTGCAATTCTGAAATTTTTTGCTTTTTCCTGCTCCTCTTAGCATGATAAAGAAGATTCAAAGAGAGTGAGATGCCAGCTCCTTTCATTCAGTCAGTACCTTCAATCATTTCTGGACGTTTTTCAATGGCAAAAATCAATGAATATTGTAAATGCACAAACAGTAATTTCTCCGCATTGCAAGGTGCAATTCTGAAATTTTTTGCTTTTTCCCGCTCCTCTTAGCATGATAAAGAAGATTCAAAGAGAGTGAGGTGCCAGCTCCTTTCATTCAGTCAGTAGCTTCAAACATTTCTGGTATATGAATAACATGTTTTTCAATGGCAAAAATCAATGAATATTGTAAATGCACAAACAGTAATTTCTCCGCATTGCAAGGTGCAATTCTGAAATTTTTTGCTTTTTCCTGCTCCTCTTAGCATGATAAAGAAGATTCAAAGAGAGTGAGATGCCAGCTCCTTTCATTCAGTCAGTAGCTTCAATCATTTCTGGACGTTTTTCAATGGCAAAAATCAATGAATATTGTAAATGCACAAACAGTAATTTCTCCGCATTGCAAGGTGCAATTCTGAAATTTTTTGCTTTTTCCTGCTCCTCTTAGCATGATAAAGAAGATTCAAAGAGAGTGAGATGCCAGCTCGTTTCATTCAGTCAGTAGCTTCAATCATTTCTGGACGTTTTTCAATGGCAAAAATCAATGAATATTGTAAATGCACAAACAGTAATTTCTCCGCATTGCAAGGTGCAATTCTGAAATTTTTTGCTTTTTCCTGCTCCTCTTAGCATGATAAAGAAGATTCAAAGAGAGTGAGATGCCAGCTACTTTCATTCAGTCAGTAGCTTCAAACATTTCTGGTATATGAATAACATGATGTTTTTCAATGGCAAAAATCAATGAATATTGTAAATGCACAAACAGTAATTTCTCCGCATTGCAAGGTGCAAGTCTGAAATTTTTTGCTTTTTCCTGCTCCTCTTAGCATGATAAAGAAGATTCAAAGAGAGTGAGATGCCAGCTACTTTCATTCAGTCAGTAGCTTCAATCATTTCTGGACGTTTTTCAATGGTAAAAATCAATGAATATTGTAAATGCACAAACAGTAATTTCTCCACATTGCAATGTGCAATTCTAAAATTTTTTGCTTTTTCCTGCTCCTCTTAGCATGATAAAGAAGATTCAAAGAGAGTGAGATGCCAGCTCCTTTCATTCAGTCAGTACCTTCAATCATTTCTGGACGTTTTTCAATGGCAAAAATCAATGAATATTGTAAATGCACAAACAGTAATTTCTCCGCATTGCAAGGTGCAATTCTGAAATTTTTTGCTTTTTCCTGCTCCTCTTAGCATGATAAAGAAGATTCAAAGAGAGTGAGATGCCAGCTCCTTTCATTCAGTCAGTAGCTTCAAACATTTCTGGTATATGAATAACATGATGTTTTTCAATGGCAAAAATCAATGAATATTGTAACTGCACAAACAGTAATTTCTCCGCATAGCAAGGTGCAAGTCTGAAATTTTTTGCTTTTTCCTGCTCCTCTTAGCATGATAAAGAAGATTCAAAGAGAGTGAGATGCCAGCTCCTTTCATTCAGTCAGTAGCTTCAATCATTTCTGGACGTTTTTCAATGGCAAAAATCAATGAATATTGTAAATGCACAAACAGTAATTTCTCCGCATTGCAAGGTGCAATTCTGAAATTTTTTGCTTTTTCCTGCTCCTCTTAGCATGATAAAGAAGATTCAAAGAGAGTGAGATGCCAGCTCGTTTCATTCAGTCAGTAGCTTCAATCATTTCTGGACGTTTTTCAATGGCAAAAATCAATGAATATTGTAAATGCACAAACAGTAATTTCTCCGCATTGCAAGGTGCAATTCTGAAATTTTTTGCTTTTTCCTGCTCCTCTTAGCATGATAAAGAAGATTCAAAGAGAGTGAGATGCCAGCTACTTTCATTCAGTCAGTAGCTTCAAACATTTCTGGTATATGAATAACATGATGTTTTTCAATGGCAAAAATCAATGAATATTGTAAATGCACAAACAGTAATTTCTCCGCATTGCAAGGTGCAAGTCTGAAATTTTTTGCTTTTTCCTGCTCCTCTTAGCATGATAAAGAAGATTCAAAGAGAGTGAGATGCCAGCTACTTTCATTCAGTCAGTAGCTTCAATCATTTCTGGACGTTTTTCAATGGTAAAAATCAATGAATATTGTAAATGCACAAACAGTAATTTCTCCACATTGCAATGTGCAATTCTAAAATTTTTTGCTTTTTCCTGCTCCTCTTAGCATGATAAAGAAGATTCAAAGAGAGTGAGATGCCAGCTCCTTTCATTCAGTCAGTACCTTCAATCATTTCTGGACGTTTTTCAATGGCAAAAATCAATGAATATTGTAAATGCACAAACAGTAATTTCTCCGCATTGCAAGGTGCAATTCTGAAATTTTTTGCTTTTTCCTGCTCCTCTTAGCATGATAAAGAAGATTCAAAGAGAGTGAGATGCCAGCTCCTTTCATTCAGTCAGTAGCTTCAAACATTTCTGGTATATGAATAACATGATGTTTTTCAATGGCAAAAATCAATGAATATTGTAACTGCACAAACAGTAATTTCTCCGCATAGCAAGGTGCAAGTCTGAAATTTTTTGCTTTTTCCTGCTCCTCTTAGCATGATAAAGAAGATTCAAAGAGAGTGAGATGCCAGCTCCTTTCATTCAGTCAGTAGCTTCAAACATTTCTGGTATATGAATAACATGATGTTTTTCAATGGCAAAAATCAATGAATATTGTAAATGCACAAACAGTAATTTCTCCGCATTGCAAGGTGCAATTCTGAAATTTTTTGCTTTTTCCTGCTCCTCTTAGCATGATAAAGAAGATTCAAAGAGAGTGAGATGCCAGCTCCTTTCATTCAGTCAGTAGCTTCAATCATTTCTGGACGTTTTTCAATGGCAAAAATCAATGAATATTGTAAATGCACAAACAGTAATTTCACCGCATTGCAAGGTGCTATTCTGAAATTTTTTGCTTTTTCCTGCTCCTCTTAGCATGATAAAGAAGATTCAAAGAGAGTGAGATGCCAGCTCCTTTCATTCAGTCAGTAGCTTCAAACATTTCTGGTATATGAATAACATAATGTTTTTCAATGGCAAAAATCAATGAATATTGTAAATGCACAAACAGTAATTTCTCCGCATTGCAAGGTGCAAGTCTGAAATTTTTTGCTTTTTCCTGCTCCTCTTAGCATGATAAAGAAGATTCAAAGAGAGTGAGATGCCAGCTACTTTCATTCAGTCAGTAGCTTCAATCATTTCTGGACGTTTTTCAATGGTAAAAATCAATGAATATTGTAAATGCACAAACAGTAATTTCTCCACATTGCAATGTGCAATTCTAAAATTTTTTGCTTTTTCCTGCTCCTCTTAGCATGATAAAGAAGATTCAAAGATAGTGAGATGCCAGCTCCTTTCATTCAGTCAGTAGCTTCAAACATTTCTGGTATATGAATAACATGATGTTTTTCAATGGCAAAAATCAATGAATATTGTAAATGCACAAACAGTAATTTCTCCGCATTGCAAGGTGCAATTCTGAAATTTTTTGCTTTTTCCTGCTCCTCTTAGCATGATAAAGAAGATTCAAAGAGAGTGAGATGCCAACACCTTTCATTCAGTCAGTAGCTTCAAACATTTCTGGTATATGAATAACATGATGTTTTTCAATGTCAAAAATCAATGAATATTGTAAATGCACAAACAGTAATTTCTCCGCATTGCAAGGTGCAATTCTGAAATTTTTTGCTTTTTCCTGCTCCTCTTAGCATGATAAAGAAGATTCAAAGAGAGTGAGATGCCAGCTCCTTTCATTCAGTCAGTAGCTTCAATCATTTCTGGACGTTTTTCAATGGCAAAAATCAATGAATATTGTAAATGCACAAACAGTAATTTCTCCGCATTGCAAGGTGCAATTCTGAAATTTTTTGCTTTTTCCTGCTCCTCTTAGCATGATAAAGAAGATTCAAAGAGAGTGAGATGCCAGCTCCTTTCATTCAGTCAGTACCTTCAATCATTTCTGGACGTTTTTCAATGGCAAAAATCAATGAATATTGTAAATGCACAAACAGTAATTTCTCCGCATTGCAAGGTGCAATTCTGAAATTTTTTGCTTTTTCCCGCTCCTCTTAGCATGATAAAGAAGATTCAAAGAGAGTGAGTTGCCAGCTCCTTTCATTCAGTCAGTAGCTTCTAACATTTCTGGTATATGAATAACATGTTTTTCAATGGCAAAAATCAATGAATATTGTAAATGCACAAACAGTAATTTCTCCGCATTGCAAGGTGCAATTCTGAAATTTTTTGCTTTTTCCTGCTCCTCTTAGCATGATAAAGAAGATTCAAAGAGAGTGAGATGCCAGCTCCTTTCATTCAGTCAGTAGCTTCAATCATTTCTGGACGTTTTTCAATGGCAAAAATCAATGAATATTGTAAATGCACAAACAGTAATTTCTCCGCATTGCAAGGTGCAATTCTGAAATTTTTTGCTTTTTCCTGCTCCTCTTAGCATGATAAAGAAGATTCAAAGAGAGTGAGATGCCAGCTCCTTTCTTTCAGTCAGTAGCTTCAATCATTTCTGGACGTTTTTCAATGGCAAAAATCAATGAATATTGTAAATGCACAAACAGTAATTTCTCCGCATTGCAAGGTGCAATTCTGAAATTTTTTGCTTTTTCCTGCTCCTCTTAGCATGATAAAGAAGATTCAAAGAGAGTGAGATGCCAGCTCCTTTCATTCAGTCAGTACCTTCAATCATTTCTGGACGTTTTTCAATGGCAAAAATCAATGAATATTGTAAATGCACAAACAGTAATTTCTCCGCATTGCAAGGTGCAATTCTGAAATTTTTTGCTTTTTCCCGCTCCTCTTAGCATGATAAAGAAGATTCAAAGAGAGTGAGTTGCCAGCTCCTTTCATTCAGTCAGTAGCTTCTAACATTTCTGGTATATGAATAACATGTTTTTCAATGGCAAAAATCAATGAATATTGTAAATGCACAAACAGTAATTTCTCCGCATTGCAAGGTGCAATTCTGAAATTTTTTGCTTTTTCCTGCTCCTCTTAGCATGATAAAGAAGATTCAAAGAGAGTGAGATGCCAGCTCCTTTCATTCAGTCAGTAGCTTCAATCATTTCTGGACGTTTTTCAATGGCAAAAATCAATGAATATTGTAAATGCACAAACAGTAATTTCTCCGCATTGCAAGGTGCAATTCTGAAATTTTTTGCTTTTTTGTGCTCCTCTTAGCATGATAAAGAAGATTCAAGAGAGTGAGATGCCAGCTCCTTTCTTTCAGTCAGTAGCTTCAATCATTTCTGGACGTTTTTCAATGGCAAAAATCAATGAATATTGTAAATGCACAAACAGTAATTTCTCCGCATTGCAAGGTGCAATTCTGAAATTTTTTGCTTTTTCCTGCTCCTCTTAGCATGATAAAGAAGATTCAAAGAGAGTGAGATGCCAGCTCCTTTGATTCAGTCAGTAGCTTCAAACATTTCTGGTATATGAATAACATGATGTTTTTCAATGGCAAAAATCAATGAATATTGTAAATGCACAAACAGTAATTTCTCCGCATTGCAAGGTGCAAGTCTGAAATTTTTTGCTTTTTCCTGCTCCTCTTAGCATGATAAAGAAGATTCAAAGAGAGTGAGATGCCAGCTACTTTCATTCAGTCAGTAGCTTCAATCATTTCTGGACGTTTTTCAATGGTAAAAATCAATGAATATTGTAAATGCACAAACAGTAATTTCTCCGCATTGCAAGGTGCAAGTCTGAAATTTTTTGCTTTTTCCTGCTCCTCTTAGCATGATAAAGAAGATTCAAAGAGAGTGAGATGCCAGCTACTTTCATTCAGTCAGTAGCTTCAATCATTTCTGGACGTTTTTCAATGGTAAAAATCAATGAATATTGTAAATGCACAAACAGTAATTTCTCCACATTGCAATGTGCAATTCTAAAATTTTTTGCTTTTTCCTGCTCCTCTTAGCATGATAAAGAAGATTCAAAGAGAGTGAGATGCCAGCTCCTTTCATTCAGTCAGTAGCTTCAAACATTTCTGGTATATGAATAACATGATGTTTTTCAATGGCAAAAATCAATGAATATTGTAAATGCACAAACAGTAATTTCTCCGCATTGCAAGGTGCAATTCTGAAATTTTTTGCTTTTTCCTGCTCCTCTTAGCATGATAAAGAAGATTCAAAGAGAGTGAGATGCCAACTCCTTTCATTCAGTCAGTAGCTTCAAACATTTCTGGTATATGAATAACATGATGTTTTTCAATGGCAAAAATCAATGAATATTGTAAATGCACAAACAGTAATTTCTCCGCATTGCAAGGTGCAATTCTGAAATTTTTTGCTTTTTCCTGCTCCTCTTAGCATGATAAAGAAGATTCAAAGAGAGTGAGATGCCAGCTCCTTTCATTCAGTCAGTAGCTTCAATCATTTCTGGACGTTTTTCAATGGCAAAAATCAATGAATATTGTAAATGCACAAACAGTAATTTCTCCGCATTGCAAGGTGCAATTCTGAAATTTTTTGCTTTTTCCTGCTCCTCTTAGCATGATAAAGAAGATTCAAAGAGAGTGAGATGCCAGCTCCTTTCATTCAGTCAGTAGCTTCAAACATTTCTGGTATATGAATAACATGATGTTTTTCAATGGCAAAAATCAATGAATATTGTAAATGCACAAACAGTAATTTCTCCGCATTGCAAGGTGCAATTCTGAAATTTTTTGCTTTTTCCTGCTCCTCTTAGCATGATAAAGAAGATTCAAAGAGAGTGAGATGCCAACTCCTTTGATTCAGTCAGTAGCTTCAAACATTTCTGGTATATGAATAACATGATGTTTTTCAATGGCAAAAATCAATGAATATTGTAAATGCACAAACAGTAATTTCTCCGCATTGCAAGGTGCAATTCTGAAATTTTTTGCTTTTTCCTGCTCCTCTTAGCATGATAAAGAAGATTCAAAGAGAGTGAGATGCCAGCTCCTTTCATTCAGTCAGTAGCTTCAATCATTTCTGGACGTTTTTCAATGGCAAAAATCAATGAATATTGTAAATGCACAAACAGTAATTTCTCCACATTGCAAGGTGCAATTCTGAAATTTTTTGCTTTTTCCTGCTCCTCTTAGCATGATAAAGAAGATTCAAAGAGAGTGAGATGCCAGCTCCTTTCATTCAGTCAGTAGCTTCAAACATTTCTGGTATATGAATAACATGATGTTTTTCAATGGCAAAAATCAATGAATATTGTAAATGCACAAACAGTAATTTCTCCGCATTGCAAGGTGCAATTCTGAAATTTTTTGCTTTTTCCTGCTCCTCTTAGCATGATAAAGAAGATTCAAAGAGAGTGAGATGCCAACTCCTTTCATTCAGTCAGTAGCTTCAAACATTTCTGGTATATGAATAACATGATGTTTTTCAATGGCAAAAATCAATGAATATTGTAAATGCACAAACAGTAATTTCTCCGCATTGCAAGGTGCAATTCTGAAATTTTTTGCTTTTTCCTGCTCCTCTTAGCATGATAAAGAAGATTCAAAGAGAGTGAGATGCCAGCTCCTTTCATTCAGTCAGTAGCTTCAATCATTTCTGGACGTTTTTCAATGGCAAAAATCAATGAATATTGTAAATGCACAAACAGTAATTTCTCCGCATTGCAAGGTGCAATTCTGAAATTTTTTGCTTTTTCCTGCTCCTCTTAGCATGATAAAGAAGATTCAAAGAGAGTGAGATGCCAGCTCCTTTCATTCAGTCAGTAGCTTCAAACATTTCTGGTATATGAATAACATGATGTTTTTCAATGGCAAAAATCAATGAATATTGTAAATGCACAAACAGTAATTTCTCCGCATTGCAAGGTGCAATTCTGAAATTTTTTGCTTTTTCCTGCTCCTCTTAGCATGATAAAGAAGATTCAAAGAGAGTGAGATGCCAACTCCTTTCATTCAGTCAGTAGCTTCAAACATTTCTGGTATATGAATAACGTGATGTTTTTCAATGGCAAAAATCAATGAATATTGTAAATGCACAAACAGTAATTTCTCCGCATTGCAAGGTGCAATTCTGAAATTTTTTGCTTTTTCCTGCTCCTCTTAGCATGATAAAGAAGATTCAAAGAGAGTGAGATGCCAGCTCCTTTCATTCAGTCAGTAGCTTCAATCATTTCTTGACGTTTTTCAATGGCAAAAATCAATGAATATTGTAAATGCACAAACAGTAATTTCTCCGCATTGCAAGGTGCAATTCTGAAATTTTTTGCTTTTTCCTGCTCCTCTTAGCATGATAAAGAAGATTCAAAGAGAGTGAGATGCCAGCTCCTTTCATTCAGTCAGTACCTTCAATCATTTCTGGACGTTTTTCAATGGCAAAAATCAAAGAATATTGTAAATGCACAAACAGTAATTTCTCCGCATTGCAAGGTGCAATTCTGAAATTTTTTGCTTTTTCCCACTCCTCTTAGCATGATAAAGAAGATTCAAAGAGAGTGAGTTGCCAGCTCCTTTCATTCAGTCAGTAGCTTCTAACATTTCTGGTATATGAATAACATGTTTTTCAATGGCAAAAATCAATGAATATTGTAAATGCACAAACAGTAATTTCTCCGCATTGCAAGGTGCAATTCTGAAATTTTTTGCTTTTTCCTGCTCCTCTTAGCATGATAAAGAAGATTCAAAGAGAGTGAGATGCCAGCTCCTTTCATTCAGTCAGTAGCTTCAATCATTTCTGGACGTTTTTCAATGGCAAAAATCAATGAATATTGTAAATGCACAAACAGTAATTTCTCCGCATTGCAAGGTGCAATTCTGAAATTTTTTGCTTTTTCCTGCTCCTCTTAGCATGATAAAGAAGATTCAAAGAGAGTGAGATGCCAGCTCCTTTCATTCAGTCAGTAGCTTCAATCATTTCTGGATGTTTTTCAATGGCAAAAATCAATGAATATTGTAAATGCACAAACAGTAATTTCTCCGCATTGCAAGGTGCAATTCTGAAATTTTTTGCTTTTTCCTGCTCCTCTTAGCATGATAAAGAAGATTCAAAGAGAGTGAGATGCCAGCTCCTTTCCTTCAGTCAGTAGCTTCAATCATTTCTGGTATATGAATAACATGATGTTTTTCAATGGCAAAAATCAATGAATTTTGTAAATGCACAAACAGTAATTTCTCCGCATTGCAAGGTGCAATTCTGAAATTTTTTGCTTTTTCCTGCTCCTCTTAGCATGATAAAGAAGATTCAAAGAGAGTGAGATGCCAGCTCCTTTTATTCAGTCAGTAGCTTCAATCATTTCTGGACGTTTTTCAATGGCAAAAATCAATGAATATTGTAAATGCACAAACAGTAATTTCTCCGCATTGCAAGGTGCAATTCTGAAATTTTTTGCTTTTTCCTGCTCCTCTTAGCATGATAAAGAAGATTCAAAGAGAGTGATATGCCAGCTCCTTTCATTCAGTCAGTACCTTCAATCATTTCTGGACGTTTTTCAATGGCAAAAATCAATGAATATTGTAAATGCACAAACAGTAATTTCTCCGCATTGCAAGGTGCAATTCTGAAATTTTTTGCTTTTTCCTGCTCCACTTAGCATGATAAAGAAGATTCAAAGAGAGTGAGATGCCAGCTCCTTTCATTCAGTCAGTAGCTTCAATCATTTCTGGACGTTTTTCAATGGCAAAAATCAATGAATATTGTAAATGCACAAACTGTAATTTCTCCGCATTGCAAGGTGCAATTCAGAAATTTTTTGCTTTTTCCTGCTCCTCTTAGCATGATAAAGAAGATTCAAAGAGAGTGAGATGCCAGCTCCTTTCATTCAGTCAGTAGCTTCAATCATTTCTGGTATATGAATAACATGATGTTTTTCAATAGCAAAAATCAATGAATATTGTAAATGCACAAACAGTAATTTCTCCGCATTGCAAGGTGCAATTCTGAAATTTTTTGCTTTTTCCTGCTCATCTTAGCATGATAAAGAAGATTCAAAGAGAGTGAGATGCCAGCTCCTTTCAATCAGTCAGTAGCTTCAATCATTTCTGGACGTTTTTCAATGGCAAAAATCAATGAATATTGTAAATGCACAAACAGTAATTTCTCCGCATTGCAAGGTGCAATTCTGAAATTTTTTGCTTTTTCCTGCTCCTCTTAGCATGATAAAGAAGATTCAAAGAGAGTGAGATGCCAGCTCCTTTCATTCAGTCAGTAGCTTCAAACATTTCTGGTATATGAATAACATGATGTTTTTCAATGGCAAAAATCAATGAATATTGTAAATGCACAAACAGTAATTTCTCCGCATTGCAAGGTGCAATTCTGAAATTTTTTGCTTTTTCCTGCTCCTCTTAGCATGATAAAGAAGATTCAAAGAGAGTGAGATGCCAACTCCTTTCATTCAGTCAGTAGCTTCAAACATTTCTGGTATATGAATAACATGATGTTTTTCAATGGCAAAAATCAATGAATATTGTAAATGCACAAACAGTAATTTCTCCGCATTGCAAGGTGCAAGTCTGAAATTTTTTGCTTTTTCCTGCTCCTCTTAGCATGATAAAGAAGATTCAAAGAGAGTGAGATGCCAGCTCCTTTCATTCAGTCAGTAGCTTCAATCATTTCTGGACGTTTTTCAATGGCAAAAATCAATGAATATTGTAAATGCACAAACAGTAATTTCTCCGCATTGCAAGGTGCAATTCTGAAATTTTTTGCTTTTTCCTGCTCCTCTTAGCATGATAAAGAAGATTCAAAGAGAGTGAGATGCCAGCTCCTTTCATTCAGTCAGTAGCTTCAAACATTTCTGGTATATGAATAACATGATGTTTTTCAATGGCAAAAATCAATGAATATTGTAAATGCACAAACAGTAATTTCTCCGCATTGCAAGGTGCAATTCTGAAATTTTTTGCTTTTTCCTGCTCCTCTTAGCATGATAAAGAAGATTCAAAGAGAGTGAGATGCCAACTCCTTTCATTCAGTCAGTAGCTTCAAACATTTCTGGTATATGAATAACGTGATGTTTTTCAATGGCAAAAATCAATGAATATTGTAAATGCACAAACAGTAATTTCTCCGCATTGCAAGGTGCAATTCTGAAATTTTTTGCTTTTTCCTGCTCCTCTTAGCATGATAAAGAAGATTCAAAGAGAGTGAGATGCCAGCTCCTTTCATTCAGTCAGTAGCTTCAATCATTTCTTGACGTTTTTCAATGGCAAAAATCAATGAATATTGTAAATGCACAAACAGTAATTTCTCCGCATTGCAAGGTGCAATTCTGAAATTTTTTGCTTTTTCCTGCTCCTCTTAGCATGATAAAGAAGATTCAAAGAGAGTGAGATGCCAGCTCCTTTCATTCAGTCAGTACCTTCAATCATTTCTGGACGTTTTTCAATGGCAAAAATCAATGAATATTGTAAATGCACAAACAGTAATTTCTCCGCATTGCAAGGTGCAATTCTGAAATTTTTTGCTTTTTCCCGCTCCTCTTAGCATGATAAAGAAGATTCAAAGAGAGTGAGTTGCCAGCTCCTTTCATTCAGTCAGTAGCTTCTAACATTTCTGGTATATGAATAACATGTTTTTCAATGGCAAAAATCAATGAATATTGTAAATGCACAAACAGTAATTTCTCCGCATTGCAAGGTGCAATTCTGAAATTTTTTGCTTTTTCCTGCTCCTCTTAGCATGATAAAGAAGATTCAAAGAGAGTGAGATGCCAGCTCCTTTCATTCAGTCAGTAGCTTCAATCATTTCTGGACGTTTTTCAATGGCAAAAATCAATGAATATTGTAAATGCACAAACAGTAATTTCTCCGCATTGCAAGGTGCAATTCTGAAATTTTTTGCTTTTTCCTGCTCCTCTTAGCATGATAAAGAAGATTCAAAGAGAGTGAGATGCCAGCTCCTTTCATTCAGTCAGTAGCTTCAATCATTTCTGGATGTTTTTCAATGGCAAAAATCAATGAATATTGTAAATGCACAAACAGTAATTTCTCCGCATTGCAAGGTGCAATTCTGAAATTTTTTGCTTTTTCCTGCTCCTCTTAGCATGATAAAGAAGATTCAAAGAGAGTGAGATGCCAGCTCCTTTCCTTCAGTCAGTAGCTTCAATCATTTCTGGTATATGAATAACATGATGTTTTTCAATGGCAAAAATCAATGAATTTTGTAAATGCACAAACAGTAATTTCTCCGCATTGCAAGGTGCAATTCTGAAATTTTTTGCTTTTTCCTGCTCCTCTTAGCATGATAAAGAAGATTCAAAGAGAGTGAGATGCCAGCTCCTTTTATTCAGTCAGTAGCTTCAATCATTTCTGGACGTTTTTCAATGGCAAAAATCAATGAATATTGTAAATGCACAAACAGTAATTTCTCCGCATTGCAAGGTGCAATTCTGAAATTTTTTGCTTTTTCCTGCTCCTCTTAGCATGATAAAGAAGATTCAAAGAGAGTGATATGCCAGCTCCTTTCATTCAGTCAGTACCTTCAATCATTTCTGGACGTTTTTCAATGGCAAAAATCAATGAATATTGTAAATGCACAAACAGTAATTTCTCCGCATTGCAAGGTGCAATTCTGAAATTTTTTGCTTTTTCCTGCTCCACTTAGCATGATAAAGAAGATTCAAAGAGAGTGAGATGCCAGCTCCTTTCATTCAGTCAGTAGCTTCAATCATTTCTGGACGTTTTTCAATGGCAAAAATCAATGAATATTGTAAATGCACAAACTGTAATTTCTCCGCATTGCAAGGTGCAATTCAGAAATTTTTTGCTTTTTCCTGCTCCTCTTAGCATGATAAAGAAGATTCAAAGAGAGTGAGATGCCAGCTCCTTTCATTCAGTCAGTAGCTTCAATCATTTCTGGTATATGAATAACATGATGTTTTTCAATAGCAAAAATCAATGAATATTGTAAATGCACAAACAGTAATTTCTCCGCATTGCAAGGTGCAATTCTGAAATTTTTTGCTTTTTCCTGCTCATCTTAGCATGATAAAGAAGATTCAAAGAGAGTGAGATGCCAGCTCCTTTCAATCAGTCAGTAGCTTCAATCATTTCTGGACGTTTTTCAATGGCAAAAATCAATGAATATTGTAAATGCACAAACAGTAATTTCTCCGCATTGCAAGGTGCAATTCTGAAATTTTTTGCTTTTTCCTGCTCCTCTTAGCATGATAAACAAGATTCAAAGAGAGTGAGATGCCAGCTCCTTTCATTCAGTCAGTAGCTTCAATCATTTCTGGACGTTTTTCAATGGCAAAAATCATTGAATATTGTAAATGCACAAACAGTAATTTCTCCGCATTGCAAGGTGCAATTCTGAAATTTTTTACTTTTTCCTGCTCATCTTAGCATGATAAAGAAGATTCAAAGAGAGTGAGATGCCAGCTCCTTTCATTCAGTCAGTAGCTTCAATCATTTCTGGTATATGAATAACATGATGTTTTTCAATGGCAAAAATCAATGAATATTGTAAATGCACAAACAGTAATTTCTCCGCATTGCAAGGTGCAATTCTGAAATTTTTTGCTTTTTCCTGCTCCTCTTAGCATGATAAAGAAGATTCAAAGAGAGTGAGATGCCAGCTCCTTTCATTCAGTCAGTAGCTTCAAACATTTCTGGTATATGAATAACATGATGTTTTTCAATGGCAAAAATCAATGAATATTGTAAATGCACAAACAGTAATTTCTCCGCATTGCAAGGTGCAAGTCTGAAATTTTTTGCTTTTTCCTGCTCCTCTTAGTATGATAAAGAAGATTCAAAGAGAGTGAGATGCCAGCTACTTTCATTCAGTCAGTAGCTTCAATCATTTCTGGACGTTTTTCAATGGTAAAAATCAATGAATATTGTAAATGCACAAACAGTAATTTCTCCACATTGCAAGGTGCAATTCTGAAATTTTTTGCTTTTTCCTGCTCCTCTTAGCATGATAAAGAAGATTCAAAGAGAGTGAGATGCCAGCTTCTTTCATTCAGTCAGTAGCTTCAATCATTTCTGGATGTTTTTCAATGGCAAAAATCAATGAATATTGTAAATGCACAAATTGTAATTTCTCCGCATTGCAAGGTGCAATTCTGAAATTTTTTGCTTTTTCCTGCTCCTCTTAGCATGATAAAGAAGATTCAAAGAGAGTGAGATGCCAGCTCCTTTCATTCAGTCAGTAGCTTCAATCATTTCTGGACGTTTTTCAATGGCAAAAATCAATGAATATTGTAAATGCACAAACAGTAATTTCTCCGCATTGCAAGGTGCAATTCTGAAATTTTTTGCTTTTTCCTGCTCCTCTTAGCATGATAAAGAAGATTTAAAGAGAGTGAGATGCCAGCTCCTTTCATTCAGTCAGTACCTTCAATCATTTCTGGACGTTTTTCAATGGCAAAAATCAATGAATATTGTAAATGCACAAACAGTAATTTCTCCGCATTGCAAGGTGCAATTCTGAAATTTTTTGCTTTTTCCCGCTCCTCTTAGCATGATAAAGAAGATTCAAAGAGAGTGAGGTGCCAGCTCCTTTCATTCAGTCAGTAGCTTCAAACATTTCTGGTATATGAATAACATGTTTTTCAATGGCAAAAATCAATGAATATTGTAAATGCACAAACAGTAATTTCTCCGCATTGCAAGGTGCAATTCTGAAATTTTTTGCTTTTTCCTGCTCCTCTTAGCATGATAAAGAAGATTCAAAGAGAGTGAGATGCCAGCTCCTTTCATTCAGTCAGTACCTTCAATCATTTCTGGACGTTTTTCAATGGCAAAAATCAATGAATATTGTAAATGCACAAACAGTAATTTCTCCGCATTGCAAGGTGCAATTCTGAAATTTTTTGCTTTTTCCCGCTCCTCTTAGCATGATAAAGAAGATTCAAAGAGAGTGAGGTGCCAGCTCCTTTCATTCAGTCAGTAGCTTCAAACATTTCTGGTATATGAATAACATGTTTTTCAATGGCAAAAATCAATGAATATTGTAAATGCACAAACAGTAATTTCTCCGCATTGCAAGGTGCAATTCTGAAATTTTTTGCTTTTTCCTGCTCCTCTTAGCATGATAAAGAAGATTCAAAGAGAGTGAGATGCCAGCTCCTTTCATTCAGTCAGTAGCTTCAATCATTTCTGGACGTTTTTCAATGGCAAAAATCACTGAATATTGTAAATGCACAAACAGTAATTTCTCCGCATTGCAAGGTGCAATTCTGAAATTTTTTACTTTTTCCTGCTCCTCTTAGCATGATAAAGAAGATTCAAAGAGAGTGAGATGCCAGCTCCTTTCATTCAGTCAGTAGCTTCAATCATTTCTGGTATATGAATAACATGATGTTTTTCAATGGCAAAAATCAATGAATATTGTAAATGCACAAACAGTAATTTCTCCGCATTGCAAGGTGCAATTCTGAAATTTTTTGCTTTTTCCTGCTCCTCTTAGCATGATAAAGAAGATTCAAAGAGAGTGAGATGCCAGCTCCTTTCATTCAGTCAGTAGCTTCAAACATTTCTGGTATATGAATAACATGATGCTTTTCAATGGCAAAAATCAATGAATATTGTAAATGCACAAACAGTAATTTCTCCGCATTGCAAGGTGCAAGTCTGAAATTTTTTGCTTTTTCCTGCTCCTCTTAGTATGATAAAGAAGATTCAAAGAGAGTGAGATGCCAGCTACTTTCATTTAGTCAGTAGCTTCAATCATTTCTGGACGTTTTTCAATGGTAAAAATCAATGAATATTGTAAATGCACAAACAGTAATTTCTCCACATTGCAAGGTGCAATTCTGAAATTTTTTGCTTTTTCCTGCTCCTCTTAGCATGATAAAGAAGATTCAAAGAGAGTGAGATGCCAGCTCCTTTCATTCAGTCAGTAGCTTCAAACATTTCTGGTATATGAATAACATGATGTTTTTCAATGGCAAAAATCAATGAATATTGTAAATGCACAAACAGTAATTTCTCCGCATTGCAAGGTGCAATTCTGAAATTTTTTGCTTTTTCCTGCTCCTCTTAGCATGATAAAGAAGATTCAAAGAGAGTGAGATGCCAGCTTCTTTCATTCAGTCAGTAGCTTCAATCATTTCTGGATGTTTTTCAATGGCAAAAATCAATGAATATTGTAAATGCACAAACTGTAATTTCTCCGCATTGCAAGGTGCAATTCTGAAATTTTTTGCTTTTTCCTGCTCCTCTTAGCATGATAAAGAAGATTCAAAGAGAGTGAGATGCCAGCTCCTTTCATTCAGTCAGTAGCTTCAATCATTTCTGGACGTTTTTCAATGGCAAAAATCAATGAATATTGTAAATGCACAAACAGTAATTTCTCCGCATTGCAAGGTGCAATTCTGAAATTTTTTGCTTTTTCCTGCTCCTCTTAGCATGATAAAGAAGATTCAAAGAGAGTGAGATGCCAGCTCCTTTCATTCAGTCAGTACCTTCAATCATTTCTGGACGTTTTTCAATGGCAAAAATCAATGAATATTGTAAATGCACAAACAGTAATTTCTCCGCATTGCAAGGTGCAATTCTGAAATTTTTTGCTTTTTCCCGCTCCTCTTAGCATGATAAAGAAGATTCAAAGAGAGTGAGGTGCCAGCTCCTTTCATTCAGTCAGTAGCTTCAAACATTTCTGGTATATGAATAACATGTTTTTCAATGGCAAAAATCAATGAATATTGTAAATGCACAAACAGTAATTTCTCCGCATTGCAAGGTGCAATTCTGAAATTTTTTGCTTTTTCCTGCTCCTCTTAGCATGATAAAGAAGATTCAAAGAGAGTGAGATGCCAGCTCCTTTCATTCAGTCAGTAGCTTCAATCATTTCTGGACGTTTTTCAATGGCAAAAATCAATGAATATTGTAAATGCACAAACAGTAATTTCTCCGCATTGCAAGGTGCAATTCTGAAATTTTTTGCTTTTTCCTGCTCCTCTTAGCATGATAAAGAAGATTCAAAGAGAGTGAGATGCCAGCTCCTTTCATTCAGTCAGTAGCTTCAATCATTTCTGGACGTTTTTCAATGGCAAAAATCAATGAATATTGTAAATGCACAAACAGTAATTTCTCCGCATTGCAAGGTGCAATTCTGAAATTTTTTGCTTTTTCCTGCTCCTCTTAGCATGATAAAGAAGATTCAAAGAGAGTGAGATGCCAGCTCCTTTCATTCAGTCAGTAGCTTCAAACATTTCTGGTATATGAATAACATGATGTTTTTCAATGGCAAAAATCAATGAATATTGTAAATGCACAAACAGTAATTTCTCCGCATTGCAAGGTGCAAGTCTGAAATTTTTTGCTTTTTCCTGCTCCTCTTAGCATGATAAAGAAGATTCAAAGAGAGTGAGATGCCAGCTACTTTCATTCAGTCAGTAGCTTCAATCATTTCTGGACGTTTTTCAATGGTAAAAATCAATGAATATTGTAAATGCACAAACAGTAATTTCTCCACATTGCAATGTGCAATTCTAAAATTTTTTGCTTTTTCCTGCTCCTCTTAGCATGATAAAGAAGATTCAAAGAGAGTGAGATGCCAGCTCCTTTCATTCAGTCAGTACCTTCAATCATTTCTGGACGTTTTTCAATGGCAAAAATCAATGAATATTGTAAATGCACAAACAGTAATTTCTCCGCATTGCAAGGTGCAATTCTGAAATTTTTTGCTTTTTCCTGCTCCTCTTAGCATGATAAAGAAGATTCAAAGAGAGTGAGATGCCAGCTCCTTTCATTCAGTCAGTAGCTTCAAACATTTCTGGTATATGAATAACATGATGTTTTTCAATGGCAAAAATCAATGAATATTGTAAATGCACAAACAGTAATTTCTCCGCATTGCAAGGTGCAATTCTGAAATTTTTTGCTTTTTCCTGCTCCTCTTAGCATGATAAAGAAGATTCAAAGAGAGTGAGATGCCTGCTCCTTTCATTCAGTCAGTAGCTTCAAACATTTCTGGTATATGAATAACATGAAGTTTTTCAATGGCAAAAATCAATGAATATTGTAAATGCACAAACAGTAATTTCTCCGCATTGCAAGGTGCAAGTCTGAAATTTTTTGCTTTTTCCTGCTCCTCTTAGTATGATAAAGAAGATTCAAAGAGAGTGAGATGCCAGCTACTTTCATTCAGTCAGTAGCTTCAATCATTTCTGGACGTTTTTCAATGGTAAAAATCAATGAATATTGTAAATGCACAAACAGTAATTTCTCCACATTGCAAGGTGCAATTCTGAAATTTTTTGCTTTTTCCTGCTCCTCTTAGCATGATAAAGAAGATTCAAAGAGAGTGAGATGCCAGCTTCTTTCATTCAGTCAGTAGCTTCAATCATTTCTGGATGTTTTTCAATGGCAAAAATCAATGAATATTGTAAATGCACAAACTGTAATTTCTCCGCATTGCAAGGTGCAATTCTGAAATTTTTTGCTTTTTCCTGCTCCTCTTAGCATGATAAAGAAGATTCAAAGAGAGTGAGATGCCAGCTCCTTTCATTCAGTCAGTAGCTTCAATCATTTCTGGACGTTTTTCAATGGCAAAAATCAATGAATATTGTAAATGCACAAACAGTAATTTCTCCGCATTGCAAGGTGCAATTCTGAAATTTTTTGCTTTTTCCTGCTCCTCTTAGCATGATAAAGAAGATTCAAAGAGAGTGAGATGCCAGCTCCTTTCATTCAGTCAGTACCTTCAATCATTTCTGGACGTTTTTCAATGGCAAAAATCAATGAATATTGTAAATGCACAAACAGTAATTTCTCCGCATTGCAAGGTGCAATTCTGAAATTTTTTGCTTTTTCCCGCTCCTCTTAGCATGATAAAGAAGATTCAAAGAGAGTGAGGTGCCAGCTCCTTTCATTCAGTCAGTAGCTTCAAACATTTCTGGTATATGAATAACATGTTTTTCAATGGCAAAAATCAATGAATATTGTAAATGCACAAACAGTAATTTCTCCGCATTGCAAGGTGCAATTCTGAAATTTTTTGCTTTTTCCTGCTCCTCTTAGCATGATATAGAAGATTCAAAGAGAGTGAGATGCCAGCTCCTTTCATTCAGTGAGTACCTTCAATCATTTCTGGACGTTTTTCAATGGCAAAAATCAATGAATATTGTAAATGCACAAACAGTAATTTCTCCGCATTGCAAGGTGCAATTCTGAAATTTTTTGCTTTTTCCCGCTCCTCTTAGCATGATAAAGAAGATTCAAAGATAGTGAGGTGCCAGCTCCTTTCATTCAGTCAGTAGCTTCAAACATTTCTGGTATATGAATAACATGTTTTTCAATGGCAAAAATCAATGAATATTGTAAATGCACAAACAGTAATTTCTCCGCATTGCAAGGTGCAATTCTGAAATTTTTTGCTTTTTCCTGCTCCTCTTAGCATGATAAACAAGATTCAAAGAGAGTGAGATGCCAGCTCCTTTCATTCAGTCAGTAGCTTCAATCATTTCTGGACGTTTTTCAATGGCAAAAATCACTGAATATTGTAAATGCACAAACAGTAATTTCTCCGCATTGCAAGGTGCAATTCTGAAATTTTTTACTTTTTCCTGCTCCTCTTAGCATGATAAAGAAGATTCAAAGAGAGTGAGATGCCAGCTCCTTTCATTCAGTCAGTAGCTTCAATCATTTCTGGTATATGAATAACATGATGTTTTTCAATGGCAAAAATCAATGAATATTGTAAATGCACAAACAGTAATTTCTCCGCATTGCAAGGTGCAATTCTGAAATTTTTTGCTTTTTCCTGCTCCTCTTAGCATGATAAAGAAGATTCAAAGAGAGTGAGATGCCAGCTCCTTTCATTCAGTCAGTAGCTTCAAACATTTCTGGTATATGAATAACATGATGCTTTTCAATGGCAAAAATCAATGAATATTGTAAATGCACAAACAGTAATTTCTCCGCATTGCAAGGTGCAAGTCTGAAATTTTTTGCTTTTTCCTGCTCCTCTTAGTATGATAAAGAAGATTCAAAGAGAGTGAGATGCCAGCTACTTTCATTCAGTCAGTAGCTTCAATCATTTCTGGACGTTTTTCAATGGTAAAAATCAATGAATATTGTAAATGCACAAACAGTAATTTCTCCACATTGCAAGGTGCAATTCTGAAATTTTTTGCTTTTTCCTGCTCCTCTTAGCATGATAAAGAAGATTCAAAGAGAGTGAGATGCCAGCTCCTTTCATTCAGTCAGTAGCTTCAAACATTTCTGGTATATGAATAACATGATGTTTTTCAATGGCAAAAATCAATGAATATTGTAAATGCACAAACAGTAATTTCTCCGCATTGCAAGGTGCAATTCTGAAATTTTTTGCTTTTTCCTGCTCCTCTTAGCATGATAAAGAAGATTCAAAGAGAGTGAGATGCCAGCTTCTTTCATTCAGTCAGTAGCTTCAATCATTTCTGGATGTTTCTCAATGGCAAAAATCAATGAATATTGTAAATGCACAAACTGTAATTTCTCCGCATTGCAAGGTGCAATTCTGAAATTTTTTGCTTTTTCCTGCTCCTCTTAGCATGATAAAGAAGATTCAAAGAGAGTGAGATGCCAGCTCCTTTCATTCAGTCAGTAGCTTCAATCATTTCTGGACGTTTTTCAATGGCAAAAATCAATGAATATTGTAAATGCACAAACAGTAATTTCTCCGCATTGCAAGGTGCAATTCTGAAATTTTTTGCTTTTTCCTGCTCCTCTTAGCATGATAAAGAAGATTCAAAGAGAGTGAGATGCCAGCTCCTTTCATTCAGTCAGTACCTTCAATCATTTCTGGACGTTTTTCAATGGCAAAAATCAATGAATATTGTAAATGCACAAACAGTAATTTCTCCGCATTGCAACGTGCAATTCTGAAATTTTTTGCTTTTTCCCGCTCCTCTTAGCATGATAAAGAAGATTCAAAGAGAGTGAGGTGCCAGCTCCTTTCATTCAGTCAGTAGCTTCAAACATTTCTGGTATATGAATAACATGTTTTTCAATGGCAAAAATCAATGAATATTGTAAATGCACAAACAGTAATTTCTCCGCATTGCAAGGTGCAATTCTGAAATTTTTTGCTTTTTCCTGCTCCTCTTAGCATGATAAAGAAGATTCAAAGAGAGTGAGATGCCAGCTCCTTTCATTCAGTCAGTAGCTTCAATCATTTCTGGACGTTTTTCAATGGCAAAAATCAATGAATATTGTAAATGCACAAACAGTAATTTCTCCGCATTGCAAGGTGCAATTCTGAAATTTTTTGCTTTTTCCTGCTCCTCTTAGCATGATAAAGAAGATTCAAAGAGAGTGAGATGCCAGCTCCTTTCATTCAGTCAGTAGCTTCAATCATTTCTGGACGTTTTTCAATGGCAAAAATCAATGAATATTGTAAATGCACAAACAGTAATTTCTCCGCATTGCAAGGTGCAATTCTGAAATTTTTTGCTTTTTCCTGCTCCTCTTAGCATGATAAAGAAGATTCAAAGAGAGTGAGATGCCAGCTACTTTCATTCAGTCAGTAGCTTCAAACATTTCTGGTATATGAATAACATGATGTTTTTCAATGGCAAAAATCAATGAATATTGTAAATGCACAAACAGTAATTTCTCCGCATTGCAAGGTGCAAGTCTGAAATTTTTTGCTTTTTCCTGCTCCTCTTAGCATGATAAAGAAGATTCAAAGAGAGTGAGATGCCAGCTACTTTCATTCAGTCAGTAGCTTCAATCATTTCTGGACGTTCTTCAATGGTAAAAATCAATGAATATTGTAAATGCACAAACAGTAATTTCTCCACATTGCAATGTGCAATTCTAAAATTTTTTGCTTTTTCCTGCTCCTCTTAGCATGATAAAGAAGATTCAAAGAGAGTGAGATGCCAGCTCCTTTCATTCAGTCAGTACCTTCAATCATTTCTGGACGTTTTTCAATGGCAAAAATCAATGAATATTGTAAATGCACAAACAGTAATTTCTCCGCATTGCAAGGTGCAATTCTGAAATTTTTTGCTTTTTCCTGCTCCTCTTAGCATGATAAAGAAGATTCAAAGAGAGTGAGATGCCAGCTCCTTTCATTCAGTCAGTAGCTTCAAACATTTCTGGTATATGAATAACATGATGTTTTTCAATGGCAAAAATCAATGAATATTGTAACTGCACAAACAGTAATTTCTCCGCATAGCAAGGTGCAAGTCTGAAATTTTTTGCTTTTTCCTGCTCCTCTTAGCATGATAAAGAAGATTCAAAGAGCGTGAGATGCCAGCTCCTTTCATTCAGTCAGTAGCTTCAAACATTTCTGGTATATGAATAACATGATGTTTTTCAATGGCAAAAATCAATGAATATTGTAAATGCACAAACAGTAATTTCTCCGCATTGCAAGGTGCAAGTCTGAATTTTTTTGCTTTTTCCTGCTCCTCTTAGCATGATAAAGAAGATTCAAAGAGAGTGAGATGCCAGCTACTTTCATTCAGTCAGTAGCTTCAATCATTTCTGGACGTTTTTCAATGGTAAAAATCAATGAATATTGTAAATGCACAAACAGTAATTTCTCCACATTGCAAGGTGCAATTCTGAAATTTTTTGCTTTTTCCTGCTCCTCTTAGCATGATAAAGAAGATTCAAAGAGAGTGAGATGCCAGCTCCTTTCATTCAGTCAGTAGCTTCAAACATTTCTGGTATATGAATAACATGATGTTTTTCAATGGCAAAAATCAATGAATATTGTAAATGCACAAACAGTAATTTCTCCGCATTGCAAGGTGCAATTCTGAAATTTTTTGCTTTTTCCTGCTCCTCTTAGCATGATAAAGAAGATTCAAAGAGAGTGAGATTCCAGCTTCTTTCATTCAGTCAGTAGCTTCAATCATTTCTGGATGTTTTTCAATGGCAAAAATCAATGAATATTGTAAATGCACAAACTGTAATTTCTCCGCATTGCAAGGTGCAATTCTGAAATTTTTTGCTTTTTCCTGCTCCTCTTAGCATGATAAAGAAGATTCAAAGAGAGTGAGATGCCAGCTCCTTTCATTCAGTCAGTAGCTTCAATCATTTCTGGACGTTTTTCAATGGCAAAAATCAATGAATATTGTAAATGCACAAACAGTAATTTCTCCGCATTGCAAGGTGCAATTCTGAAATTTTTTGCTTTTTCCTGCTCCTCTTAGCATGATAAAGAAGATTCAAAGAGAGTGAGATGCCAGCTCCTTTCATTCAGTCAGTAGCTTCAATCATTTCTGGACGTTTTTCAATGGCAAAAATCAATGAATATTGTAAATGCACAAACAGTAATTTCTCCGCATTGCAAGGTGCAATTCTGAAATTTTTTGCTTTTTCCCGCTCCTCTTAGCATGATAAAGAAGATTCAAAGAGAGTGAGGTGCCAGCTCCTTTCATTCAGTCAGTAGCTTCAAACATTTCTGGTATATGAATAACATGTTTTTCAATGGCAAAAATCAATGAATATTGTAAATGCACAAACAGTAATTTCTCCGCATTGCAAGGTGCAATTCTGAAATTTTTTGCTTTTTCCTGCTCCTCTTAGCATGATAAAGAAGATTCAAAGAGAGTGAGATGCCAGCTCCTTTCATTCAGTCAGTAGCTTCAATCATTTCTGGACGTTTTTCAATGGCAAAAATCAATGAATATTGTAAATGCACAAACAGTAATTTCTCCGCATTGCAAGGTGCAATTCTGAAATTTTTTGCTTTTTCCTGCTCCTCTTAGCATGATAAAGAAGATTCAAAGAGAGTGAGATGCCAGCTCCTTTCATTCAGTCAGTAGCTTCAATCATTTCTGGACGTTTTTCAATGGCAAAAATCAATGAATATTGTAAATGCACAAACAGTAATTTCTCCGCATTGCAAGGTGCTATTCTGAAATTTTTTGCTTTTTCCTGCTCCTCTTAGCATGATAAAGAAGATTCAAAGAGAGTGAGATGCCAGCTCCTTTCATTCAGTCAGTAGCTTCAAACATTTCTGGTATATGAATAACATAATGTTTTTCAATGGCAAAAATCAATGAATATTGTAAATGCACAAACAGTAATTTCTCCGCATTGCAAGGTGCAAGTCTGAAATTTTTTGCTTTTTCCTGCTCCTCTTAGCATGATAAAGAAGATTCAAAGAGAGTGAGATGCCAGCTACTTTCATTCAGTCAGTAGCTTCAATCATTTCTGGACGTTTTTCAATGGTAAAAATCAATGAATATTGTAAATGCACAAACAGTAATTTCTCCACATTGCAATGTGCAATTCTAAAATTTTTTGCTTTTTCCTGCTCCTCTTAGCATGATAAAGAAGATTCAAAGAGAGTGAGATGCCAGCTCCTTTCATTCAGTCAGTAGCTTCAAACATTTCTGGTATATGAATAACATGATGTTTTTCAATGGCAAAAATCAATGAATATTGTAAATGCACAAACAGTAATTTCTCCGCATTGCAAGGTGCAATTCTGAAATTTTTTGCTTTTTCCTGCTCCTCTTAGCATGATAAAGAAGATTCAAAGAGAGTGAGATGCCAACTCCTTTCAATCAGTCAGTAGCTTCAAACATTTCTGGTATATGAATAACATGATGTTTTTCAATGTCAAAAATCAATGAATATTGTAAATGCACAAACAGTAATTTCTCCGCATTGCAAGGTGCAATTCTGAAATTTTTTGCTTTTTCCTGCTCCTCTTAGCATGATAAAGAAGATTCAAAGAGAGTGAGATGCCAGCTCCTTTCATTCAGTCAGTAGCTTCAATCATTTCTGGACGTTTTTCAATGGCAAAAATCAATGAATATTGTAAATGCACAAACAGTAATTTCTCCGCATTGCAAGGTGCAATTCTGAAATTTTTTGCTTTTTCCTGCTCCTCTTAGCATGATAAAGAAGATTCAAAGAGAGTGAGATGCCAGCTCCTTTCATTCAGTCAGTACCTTCAATCATTTCTGGACGTTTTTCAATGGCAAAAATCAATGAATATTGTAAATGCACAAACAGTAATTTCTCCGCATTGCAAGGTGCAATTCTGAAATTTTTTGCTTTTTCCCGCTCCTCTTAGCATGATAAAGAAGATTCAAAGAGAGTGAGTTGCCAGCTACTTTCATTCAGTCAGTAGCTTCTAACATTTCTGGTATATGAATAACATGTTTTTCAATGGCAAAAATCAATGAATATTGTAAATGCACAAACAGTAATTTCTCCGCATTGCAAGGTGCAATTCTGAAATTTTTTGCTTTTTCCTGCTCCTCTTAGCATGATAAAGAAGATTCAAAGAGAGTGAGATGCCAGCTCCTTTCATTCAGTCAGTAGCTTCAATCATTTCTGGACGTTTTTCAATGGCAAAAATCAATGAATATTGTAAATGCACAAACAGTAATTTCTCCGCATTGCAAGGTGCAATTCTGAAATTTTTTGCTTTTTCCTGCTCCTCTTAGCATGATAAAGAAGATTCAAAGAGAGTGAGATGCCAGCTCCTTTCTTTCAGTCAGTAGCTTCAATCATTTCTGGACGTTTTTCAATGGCAAAAATCAATGAATATTGTAAATGCACAAACAGTAATTTCTCCGCATTGCAAGGTGCAATTCTGAAATTTTTTGCTTTTTCCTGCTCCTCTTAGCATGATAAAGAAGATTCAAAGAGAGTGAGATGCCAGCTCCTTTGATTCAGTCAGTAGCTTCAAACATTTCTGGTATATGAATAACATGATGTTTTTCAATGGCAAAAATCAATGAATATTGTAAATGCACAAACAGTAATTTCTCCGCATTGCAAGGTGCAAGTCTGAAATTTTTTGCTTTTTCCTGCTCCTCTTAGCATGATAAAGAAGATTCAAAGAGAGTGAGATGCCAGCTACTTTCATTCAGTCAGTAGCTTCAATCAATTCTGGACGTTTTTCAATGGTAAAAATCAATGAATATTGTAAATGCACAAACAGTAATTTCTCCGCATTGCAAGGTGCAAGTCTGAAATTTTTTGCTTTTTCCTGCTCCTCTTAGCATGATAAAGAAGATTCAAAGAGAGTGAGATGCCAGCTACTTTCATTCAGTCAGTAGCTTCAATCATTTCTGGACGTTTTTCAATGGTAAAAATCAATGAATATTGTAAATGCACAAACAGTAATTTCTCCACATTGCAATGTGCAATTCTAAAATTTTTTGCTTTTTCCTGCTCCTCTTAGCATGATAAAGAAGATTCAAAGAGAGTGAGATGCCAGCTCCTTTCATTCAGTCAGTAGCTTCAAACATTTCTGGTATATGAATAACATGATGTTTTTCAATGGCAAAAATCAATGAATATTGTAAATGCACAAACAGTAATTTCTCCGCATTGCAAGGTGCAATTCTGAAATTTTTTGCTTTTTCCTGCTCCTCTTAGCATGATAAAGAAGATTCAAAGAGAGTGAGATGCCAACTCCTTTCATTCAGTCAGTAGCTTCAAACATTTCTGGTATATGAATAACATGATGTTTTTCAATGGCAAAAATCAATGAATATTGTAAATGCACAAACAGTAATTTCTCCGCATTGCAAGGTGCAATTCTGAAATTTTTTGCTTTTTCCTGCTCCTCTTAGCATGATAAAGAAGATTCAAAGAGAGTGAGATTCCAGCTCCTTTCATTCAGTCAGTAGCTTCAATCATTTCTGGACGTTTTTCAATGGCAAAAATCAATGAATATTGTAAATGCACAAACAGTAATTTCTCCGCATTGCAAGGTGCAATTCTGAAATTTTTTGCTTTTTCCTGCTCCTCTTAGCATGATAAAGAATATTCAAAGAGAGTGAGATGCCAGCTCCTTTCATTCAGTCAGTAGCTTCAAACATTTCTGGTATATGAATAACATGATGTTTTTCAATGGCAAAAATCAATGAATATTGTAAATGCACAAACAGTAATTTCTCCGCATTGCAAGGTGCAATTCTGAAATTTTTTGCTTTTTCCTGCTCCTCTTAGCATGATAAAGAAGATTCAAAGAGAGTGAGATGCCAGCTCCTTTCATTCAGTCAGTAGCTTCAAACATTTCTGGTATATGAATAACATAATGTTTTTCAATGGCAAAAATCAATGAATATTGTAAATGCACAAACAGTAATTTCTCCACATTGCAAGGTGCAAGTCTGAAATTTTTTGCTTTTTCCTGCTCCTCTTAGCATGATAAAGAAGATTCAAAGAGAGTGAGATGCCAGCTACTTTCATTCAGTCAGTAGCTTCAATCATTTCTGGACGTTTTTCAATGGTAAAAATCAATGAATATTGTAAATGCACAAACAGTAATTTCTCCACATTGCAATGTGCAATTCTAAAATTTTTTGCTTCTTCCTGCTCCTCTTAGCATGATAAAGAAGATTCAAAGAGAGTGAGATGCCAGCTCCTTTCATTCAGTCAGTAGCTTCAAACATTTCTGGTATATGAATAACATGATGTTTTTCAATGGCAAAAATCAATGAATATTGTAAATGCACAAACAGTAATTTCTCCGCATTGCAAGGTGCAATTCTGAAATTTTTTGCTTTTTCCTGCTCCTCTTAGCATGATAAAGAAGATTCGAAGAGAGTGAGATGCCAACTCCTTTCAATCAGTCAGTAGCTTCAAACATTTCTGGTATATGAATAACATGATGTTTTTCAATGTCAAAAATCAATGAATATTGTAAATGCACAAACAGTAATTTCTCCGCATTGCAAGGTGCAATTCTGAAATTTTTTGCTTTTTCCTGCTCCTCTTAGCATGATAAAGAAGATTCAAAGAGAGTGAGATGCCAGCTCCTTTCATTCAGTCAGTAGTTCAATCATTTCTGGACGTTTTTCAATGGCAAAAATCAATGAATATTGTAAATGCACAAACAGTAATTTCTCCGCATTGCAAGGTGCAATTCTGAAATTTTTTGCTTTTTCCTGCTCCTCTTAGCATGATAAAGAAGATTCAAAGAGAGTGAGATGCCAGCTCCTTTCATTCAGTCAGTACCTTCAATCATTTCTGGACGTTTTTCAATGGCAAAAATCAATGAATATTGTAAATGCACAAACAGTAATTTCTCCGCATTGCAAGGTGCAATTCTGAAATTTTTTGCTTTTTCCCGCTCCTCTTAGCATGATAAAGAAGATTCAAAGAGAGTGAGTTGCCAGCTACTTTCATTCAGTCAGTAGCTTCTAACATTTCTGGTATATGAATAACATGTTTTTCAATGGCAAAAATCAATGAATATTGTAAATGCACAAACAGTAATTTCTCCGCATTGCAAGGTGCAATTCTGAAATTTTTTGCTTTTTCCTGCTCCTCTTAGCATGATAAAGAAGATTCAAAGAGAGTGAGATGCCAGCTCCTTTCATTCAGTCAGTAGCTTCAATCATTTCTGGACGTTTTTCAATGGCAAAAATCAATGAATATTGTAAATGCACAAACAGTAATTTCTCCGCATTGCAAGGTGCAATTCTGAAATTTTTTGCTTTTTCCTGCTCCTCTTAGCATGATAAAGAAGATTCAAAGAGAGTGAGATGCCAGCTCCTTTCTTTCAGTCAGTAGCTTCAATCATTTCTGGACGTTTTTCAATGGCAAAAATCAATGAATATTGTAAATGCACAAACAGTAATTTCTCCGCATTGCAAGGTGCAATTCTGAAATTTTTTGCTTTTTCCTGCTCCTCTTAGCATGATAAAGAAGATTCAAAGAGAGTGAGATGCCAGCTCCTTTGATTCAGTCAGTAGCTTCAAACATTTCTGGTATATGAATAACATGATGTTTTTCAATGGCAAAAATCAATGAATATTGTAAATGCACAAACAGTAATTTCTCCGCATTGCAAGGTGCAAGTCTGAAATTTTTTGCTTTTTCCTGCTCCTCTTAGCATGATAAAGAAGAATCAAAGAGAGTGAGATGCCAGCTACTTTCATTCAGTCAGTAGCTTCAATCAATTCTGGACGTTTTTCAATGGTAAAAATCAATGAATATTGTAAATGCACAAACAGTAATTTCTCCGCATTGCAAGGTGCAAGTCTGAAATTTTTTGCTTTTTCCTGCTCCTCTTAGCATGATAAAGAAGATTCAAAGAGAGTGAGATGCCAGCTACTTTCATTCAGTCAGTAGCTTCAATCATTTCTGGACGTTTTTCAATGGTAAAAATCAATGAATATTGTAAATGCACAAACAGTAATTTCTCCACATTGCAATGTGCAATTCTAAAATTTTTTGCTTTTTCCTGCTCCTCTTAGCATGATAAAGAAGATTCAAAGAGAGTGAGATGCCAGCTCCTTTCATTCAGTCAGTAGCTTCAAACATTTCTGGTATATGAATAACATGATGTTTTTCAATGGCAAAAATCAATGAATATTGTAAATGCACAAACAGTAATTTCTCCGCATTGCAAGGTGCAATTCTGAAATTTTTTGCTTTTTCCTGCTCCTCTTAGCATGATAAAGAAGATTCAAAGAGAGTGAGATGCCAACTCCTTTCATTCAGTCAGTAGCTTCAAACATTTCTGGTATATGAATAACATGATGTTTTTCAATGGCAAAAATCAATGAATATTGTAAATGCACAAACAGTAATTTCTCCGCATTGCAAGGTGCAATTCTGAAATTTTTTGCTTTTTCCTGCTCCTCTTAGCATGATAAAGAAGATTCAAAGAGAGTGAGATTCCAGCTCCTTTCATTCAGTCAGTAGCTTCAATCATTTCTGGACGTTTTTCAATGGCAAAAATCAATGAATATTGTAAATGCACAAACAGTAATTTCTCCGCATTGCAAGGTGCAATTCTGAAATTTTTTGCTTTTTCCTGCTCCTCTTAGCATGATAAAGAATATTCAAAGAGAGTGAGATGCCAGCTCCTTTCATTCAGTCAGTAGCTTCAAACATTTCTGGTATATGAATAACATGATGTTTTTCAATGGCAAAAATCAATGAATATTGTAAATGCACAAACAGTAATTTCTCCGCATTGCAAGGTGCAATTCTGAAATTTTTTGCTTTTTCCTGCTCCTCTTAGCATGATAAAGAAGATTCAAAGAGAGTGAGATGCCAACTCCTTTGATTCAGTCAGTAGCTTCAAACATTTCTGGTATATGAATAACATGATGTTTTTCAATGGCAAAAATCAATGAATATTGTAAATGCACAAACAGTAATTTCTCCGCATTGCAAGGTGCAATTCTGAAATTTTTTGCTTTTTCCTGCTCCTCTTAGCATGATAAAGAAGATTCAAAGAGAGTGAGATGCCAGCTCCTTTCATTCAGTCAGTAGCTTCAATCATTTCTGGACGTTTTTCAATGGCAAAAATCAATGAATATTGTAAATGCACAAACAGTAATTTCTCCACATTGCAAGGTGCAATTCTGAAATTTTTTGCTTTTTCCTGCTCCTCTTAGCATGATAAAGAAGATTCAAAGAGAGTGAGATGCCAGCTCCTTTCATTCAGTCAGTAGCTTCAAACATTTCTGGTATATGAATAACATGATGTTTTTCAATGGCAAAAATCAATGAATATTGTAAATGCACAAACAGTAATTTCTCCGCATTGCAAGGTGCAATTCTGAAATTTTTTGCTTTTTCCTGCTCCTCTTAGCATGATAAAGAAGATTCAAAGAGAGTGAGATGCCAACTCCTTTCATTCAGTCAGTAGCTTCAAACATTTCTGGTATATGAATAACATGATGTTTTTCAATGGCAAAAATCAATGAATATTGTAAATGCACAAACAGTAATTTCTCCGCATTGCAAGGTGCAATTCTGAAATTTTTTGCTTTTTCCTGCTCCTCTTAGCATGATAAAGAAGATTCAAAGAGAGTGAGATGCCAGCTCCTTTCATTCAGTCAGTAGCTTCAATCATTTCTGGACGTTTTTCAATGGCAAAAATCAATGAATATTGTAAATGCACAAACAGTAATTTCTCCGCATTGCAAGGTGCAATTCTGAAATTTTTTGCTTTTTCCTGCTCCTCTTAGCATGATAAAGAAGATTCAAAGAGAGTGAGATGCCAGCTCCTTTCATTCAGTCAGTAGCTTCAAACATTTCTGGTATATGAATAACATGATGTTTTTCAATGGCAAAAATCAATGAATATTGTAAATGCACAAACAGTAATTTCTCCGCATTGCAAGATGCAATTCTGAAATTTTTTGCTTTTTCCTGCTCCTCTTAGCATGATAAAGAAGATTCAAAGAGAGTGAGATGCCAACTCCTTTCATTCAGTCAGTAGCTTCAAACATTTCTGGTATATGAATAACGTGATGTTTTTCAATGGCAAAAATCAATGAATATTGTAAATGCACAAACAGTAATTTCTCCGCATTGCAAGGTGCAATTCTGAAATTTTTTGCTTTTTCCTGCTCCTCTTAGCATGATAAAGAAGATTCAAAGAGAGTGAGATGCCAGCTCCTTTCATTCAGTCAGTAGCTTCAATCATTTCTGGACGTTTTTCAATGGCAAAAATCAATGAATATTGTAAATGCACAAACAGTAATTTCTCCGCATTGCAAGGTGCAATTCTGAAATTTTTTGCTTTTTCCTGCTCCTCTTAGCATGATAAAGAAGATTCAAAGAGAGTGAGACGCCAGCTCCTTTCATTCAGTCAGAACCTTCAATCATTTCTGGACGTTTTTCAATGGCAAAAATCAATGAATATTGTAAATGCACAAACAGTAATTTCTCCGCATTGCAAGGTGCAATTCTGAAATTTTTTGCTTTTTCCCGCTCCTCTTAGCATGATAAAGAAGATTCAAAGAGAGTGAGTTGCCAGCTCCTTTCATTCAGTCAGTAGCTTCTAACATTTCTGGTATATGAATAACATGTTTTTCAATGGCAAAAATCAATGAATATTGTAAATGCACAAACAGTAATTTCTCCGCATTGCAAGGTGCAATTCTGAAATTTTTTGCTTTTTCCTGCTCCTCTTAGCATGATAAAGAAGATTCAAAGAGAGTGAGATGCCAGCTCCTTTCATTCAGTCAGTAGCTTCAAACATTTCTGGTATATGAATAACATGATGTTTTTCAATGGCAAAAATCAATGAATATTGTAAATGCACAAACAGTAATTTCTCCGCATTGCAAGGTGCAATTCTGAAATTTTTTGCTTTTTCCTGCTCCTCTTAGCATGATAAAGAAGATTCAAAGAGAGTGAGATGCCAACTCCTTTGATTCAGTCAGTAGCTTCAAACATTTCTGGTATATGAATAACATGATGTTTTTCAATGGCAAAAATCAATGAATATTGTAAATGCACAAACAGTAATTTCTCCGCATTGCAAGGTGCAATTCTGAAATTTTTTGCTTTTTCCTGCTCCTCTTAGCATGATAAAGAAGATTCAAAGAGAGTGAGATGCCAGCTCCTTTCATTCAGTCAGTAGCTTCAATCATTTCTGGACGTTTTTCAATGGCAAAAATCAATGAATATTGTAAATGCACAAACAGTAATTTCTCCACATTGCAAGGTGCAATTCTGAAATTTTTTGCTTTTTCCTGCTCCTCTTAGCATGATAAAGAAGATTCAAAGAGAGTGAGATGCCAGCTCCTTTCATTCAGTCAGTAGCTTCAAACATTTCTGGTATATGAATAACATGATGTTTTTCAATGGCAAAAATCAATGAATATTGTAAATGCACAAACAGTAATTTCTCCGCATTGCAAGGTGCAATTCTGAAATTTTTTGCTTTTTCCTGCTCCTCTTAGCATGATAAAGAAGATTCAAAGAGAGTGAGATGCCAACTCCTTTCATTCAGTCAGTAGCTTCAAACATTTCTGGTATATGAATAACATGATGTTTTTCAATGGCAAAAATCAATGAATATTGTAAATGCACAAACAGTAATTTCTCTGCATTGCAAGGTGCAATTCTGAAATTTTTTGCTTTTTCCTGCTCCTCTTAGCATGATAAAGAAGATTCAAAGAGAGTGAGATGCCAGCTCCTTTCATTCAGTCAGTAGCTTCAATCATTTCTGGACGTTTTTCAATGGCAAAAATCAATGAATATTGTAAATGCACAAACAGTAATTTCTCCGCATTGCAAGGTGCAATTCTGAAATTTTTTGCTTTTTCCTGCTCCTCTTAGCATGATAAAGAAGATTCAAAGAGAGTGAGATGCCAGCTCCTTTCATTCAGTCAGTAGCTTCAAACATTTCTGGTATATGAATAACATGATGTTTTTCAATGGCAAAAATCAATGAATATTGTAAATGCACAAACAGTAATTTCTCCGCATTGCAAGGTGCAATTCTGAAATTTTTTGCTTTTTCCTGCTCCTCTTAGCATGATAAAGAAGATTCAAAGAGAGTGAGATGCCAACTCCTTTCATTCAGTCAGTAGCTTCAAACATTTCTGGTATATGAATAACGTGATGTTTTTCAATGGCAAAAATCAATGAATATTGTAAATGCACAAACAGTAATTTCTCCGCATTGCAAGGTGCAATTCTGAAATTTTTTGCTTTTTCCTGCTCCTCTTAGCATGATAAAGAAGATTCAAAGAGAGTGAGATGCCAGCTCCTTTCATTCAGTCAGTAGCTTCAATCATTTCTGGACGTTTTTCAATGGCAAAAATCAATGAATATTGTAAATGCACAAACAGTAATTTCTCCGCATTGCAAGGTGCAATTCTGAAATTTTTTGCTTTTTCCTGCTCCTCTTAGCATGATAAAGAAGATTCAAAGAGAGTGAGATGCCAGCTCCTTTCATTCAGTCAGAACCTTCAATCATTTCTGGACGTTTTTCAATGGCAAAAATCAATGAATATTGTAAATGCACAAACAGTAATTTCTCCGCATTGCAAGGTGCAATTCTGAAATTTTTTGCTTTTTCCCGCTCCTCTTAGCATGATAAAGAAGATTCAAAGAGAGTGAGTTGCCAGCTCCTTTCATTCAGTCAGTAGCTTCTAACATTTCTGGTATATGAATAACATGTTTTTCAATGGCAAAAATCAATGAATATTGTAAATGCACAAACAGTAATTTCTCCGCATTGCAAGGTGCAATTCTGAAATTTTTTGCTTTTTCCTGCTCCTCTTAGCATGATAAAGAAGATTCAAAGAGAGTGAGATGCCAGCTCCTTTCATTCAGTCAGTAGCTTCAATCATTTCTGGACGTTTTTCAATGGCAAAAATCAATGAATATTGTAAATGCACAAACAGTAATTTCTCCGCATTGCAAGGTGCAATTCTGAAATTTTTTGCTTTTTCCTGCTCCTCTTAGCATGATAAAGAAGATTCAAAGAGAGTGAGATGCCAGCTCCTTTCATTCAGTCAGTAGCTTCAATCATTTCTGGACGTTTTTCAATGGCAAAAATCAATGAATATTGTAAATGCACAAACAGTAATTTCTCCGCATTGCAAGGTGCAATTCTGAAATTTTTTGCTTTTTCCTGCTCCTCTTAGCATGATAAAGAAGATTCAAAGAGAGTGAGATGCCAGCTCCTTGGATTCAGTCAGTAGCTTCAAACATTTCTGGTATATGAATAACATGATGTTTTTCAATGGCAAAAATCAATGAATATTGTAAATGCACAAACAGTAATTTCTCCGCATTGCAAGGTGCAAGTCTGAAATTTTTTGCTTTTTCCTGCTCCTCTTAGCATGATAAAGAAGATTCAAAGAGAGTGAGATGCCAGCTACTTTCATTCAGTCAGTAGCTTCAATCATTTCTGGACGTTTTTCAATGGTAAAAATCAATGAATATTGTAAATGCACAAACAGTAATTTCTCCATATTGCAAGGTGCAATTCTGAAATTTTTTGCTTTTTCCTGCTCCTCTTAGCATGATAAAGAAGATTCAAAGAGAGTGAGATGCCAGCTCCTTTCATTCAGTCAGTAGCTTCAAACATTTCTGGTATATGAATAACATGATGTTTTTCAATGGCAAAAATCAATGAATATTGTAAATGCACAAACAGTAATTTCTCCGCATTGCAAGGTGCAAGTCTGAAATTTTTTGCTTTTTCCTGCTCCTATTAGCATGATAAAGAAGATTCAAAGAGAGTGAGATGCCCGCTACTTTCATTCAGTCAGTAACTTCAATCATTTCTGGACGTTTTTCAATGGTAAAAATCAATGAATATTGTAAATGCACAAACAGTAATTTCTCCACATTGCAAGGTGCAATTCTGAAATTTTTTGCTTTTTCCTGCTCCTCTTAGCATGATAAAGAAGATTCAAAGAGAGTGAGATGCCAGCTCCTTTCATTTAGTCAGTAGCTTCAAACATTTCTGGTATATGAATAACATGATGTTTTTCAATGGCAAAAATCAATGAATATTGTAAATGCACAAACAGTAATTTCTCCGCATTGCAACGTGCAATTCTGAAATTTTTTGCTTTTTCCTGCTCCTCTTAGCATGATAAAGAAGATTCAAAGAGAGTGAGATGCCAGCTCCTTTCATTCAGTCAGTAGCTTCAATCATTTCTGGACGTTTTTCAATGGCAAAAATCAATGAATATTGTAAATGCACAAACAGTAATTTCTCCGCATTGCAAGGTGCAATTCTGAAATTTTTTGCTTTTTCCTGCTCCTCTTAGCATGATAAAGAAGATTCAAAGAGAGTGAGATGTCAGCTCCTTTCATTCAGTCAGTAGCTTCAAACATTTCTGGTATATGAATAACATGATGTTTTTCAATGGCAAAAATCAATGAATATTGTAAATGCACAAACAGTAATTTCTCCGCATTGCAAGGTGCAATTCTGAAATTTTTTGCTTTTTCCTGCTCCTCTTAGCATGATAAAGAAGATTCAAAGAGAGTGAGATGCCAGCTCCTTTCATTCAGTCAGTAGCTTCAATCATTTCTGGACGTTTTTCAATGGTAAAAATCAATGAATATTGTAAATGCACAAACAGTAATTTCTCCGCATTGCAAGGTGCAATTCTGAAATTTTTTGCTTTTTCCTGCTCCTCTTAGCATGATAAAGAAGATTCAAAGAGAGTGAGATGCCAGCTCCTTTCGTTCAGTCAGTAGCTTCAATCATTTCTGGACGTTTTTCAATGGCAAAAATCATTGAATATTATAAATGCACAAACAGTAATTTCTCCGCATTGCAAGGTGCAATTCTGAAATTTTTTACTTTTTCCTGCTCCTCTTAGCATGATAAAGAAGATTCAAAGAGAGTGAGATGCCAGCTCCTTTCATTCAGTCAGTAGCTTCAATCATTTCTGGTATATGAATAACATGATGTTTTTCAATGGCAAAAATCAATGAATATTGTAAATGCACAAACAGTAATTTCTCCGCATTGCAAGGTGCAATTCTGAAATTTTTTGCTTTTTCCTGCTCCTCTTAGCATGATAAAGAAGATTCAAAGAGAGTGAAATGCCAGCTCCTTTTCATTCAGTCAGTAGCTTCAATCATTTCTGGACGTTTTTCAATGGCAAAAATCAATGAATATTGTAAATGCACAAACAGTAATTTCTCCGCATTGCAAGGTGCAATTCTGAAATTTTTTGCTTTTTCCTGCTCCTCTTAGCATGATAAAGAAGATTCAAAGAGAGTGAGATGCCAGCTCCTTTCATTCAGTCAGTACCTTCAATCATTTCTGGACGTTTTTCAATGGCAAAAATCAATGAATATTGTAAATGCACAAACAGTAATTTCTCCGCATTGCAAGGTGCAATTCTGAAATTTTTTGCTTTTTCCCGCTCCTCTTAGCATGATAAAGAAGATTCAAAGAGAGTGAGTTGCCATCTCCTTTCATTCAGTCAGTAGCTTCTAACATTTCTGGTATATGAATAACATGTTTTTCAATGGCAAAAATCAATGAATATTGTAAATGCACAAACAGTAATTTCTCCGCATTGCAAGGTGCAATTCTGAAATTTTTTGCTTTTTCCTGCTCCTCTTAGCATGATAAAGAAGATTCAAAGAGAGTGAGATGCCAGCTCCTTTCATTCAGTCAGTAGCTTCAATCATTTCTGGACGTTTTTCAATGGCAAAAATCAATGAATATTGTAAATGCACAAACAGTAATTTCTCCGCATTGCAAGGTGCAATTCTGAAATTTTTTGCTTTTTCCTGCTCCGCTTAGCATGATAAAGAAGATTCAAAGAGAGTGAGATGCCAGCTCCTTTCATTCAGTCAGTAGCTTCAATCATTTCTGGACGTTTTTCAATGGCAAAAATCAATGAATATTGTAAATGCACAAACAGTAATTTCTCCGCATTGCAAGGTGCAATTCTGAAATTTTTTGCTTTTTCCTGCTCCTCTTAGCATGATAAAGAAGATTCAAAGAGAGTGAGATGCCAGCTCCTTTCATTCAGTCAGTAGCTTCAAACATTTCTGGTATATGAATAACATGATGTTTTTCAATGGCAAAAATCAATGAATATTGTAAATGCACAAACAGTAATTTCTCCGCATTGCAAGGTGCAAGTCTGAAATTTTTTGCTTTTTCCTGCTCCTCTTAGCATGATAAAGAAGATTCAAAGAAAGTGAGATGCCAGCTTCTTTCATTCAGTCAGTAGCTTCAATCATTTCTGGACGTTTTTCAATGGTAAAAATCAATGAATATTGTAAATGCACAAACAGTAATTTCTCCACATTGCAAGGTGCAATTCTGAAATTTTTTGCTTTTTCCTGCTCCTCTTAGCATGATAAAGAAGATTCAAAGAGAGTGAGATGCCAGCTCCTTTCATTCAGTCAGTAGCTTCAAACATTTCTTGTATATGAATAACATGATGTTTTTCAATGGCAAAAATCAATGAATATTGTAAATGCACAAACAGTAATTTCTCCGCATTGCAAGGTGCAAGTCTGAAATTTTTTGCTTTTTCCTGCTCCTCTTAGCATGATAAAGAAGATTCAAAGAGAGTGAGATGCCAGCTACTTTCATTCAGTCAGTAGCTTCAATCATTTCTGGACGTTTTTCAATGGTAAAAATCAATGAATATTGTAAATGCACAAACAGTAATTTCTCCACATTGCAAGGTGCAATTCTGAAATTTTTTGCTTTTTCCTGCTCCTCTTAGCATGATAAAGAAGATTCAAAGAGAGTGAGATGTCAGCTCCTTTCATTCAGTCAGTAGCTTCAAACATTTCTGGTATATGAATAACATGATGTTTTTCAATGGCAAAAATCAATGAATATTGTAAATGCACAAACAGTAATTTCTCCGCATTGCAAGGTGCAATTCTGAAATTTTTTGCTTTTTCCTGCTCCTCTTAGCATGATAAAGAAGATTCAAAGAGAGTGAGATGCCAGCTCCTTTCATTCAGTCAGTAGCTTCAATCATTTCTAGACGTTTTTCAATGGCAAAAATCAATGAATATTGTAAATGCACAAACAGTAATTTCTCCGCATTGCAAGGTGCAATTCTGAAATTTTTTGCTTTTTCCTGCTCCTCTTAGCATGATAAAGAAGATTCAAAGAGAGTGAGATGCCAGCTCCTTTCGTTCAGTCAGTAGCTTCAATCATTTCTGGACGTTTTTCAATGGCAAAAATCATTGAATATTATAAATGCACCTTGCAATGCGGAGAAATTACTGTTTGTGCATTTACAATATTCATTGATTTTTGCCATTGAAAAACATCATGTTATTCATATACCAGAAATGTTTGAAGCTACTGACTGAATGAAAGGAGCTGGCATCTCACTCTCTTTGAATCTTCTTTATCATGCTAAGAGGAGCAGGAAAAAGCAAAAAATTTCAGAATTGCACCTTGCAATGCGGAGAAATTACTGTTTGTGCATTTACAATATTCATTGATTTTTGCCATTGAAAAACGTCCAGAAATGATTGAAGCTACTGACTGAATGAAAGGAGCTGGCATCTCACTCTCTTTGAATCTTCTTTATCATGCTAAGAGGAGCAGGAAAAAGCAAAAAATTTCAGAATTGCACCTTGCAATGCGGAGAAATTGCTGTTTGTGCATTTACAAAATTCATTGATTTTTGCCATTGAAAGACATCATGTTATTCATATACCAGAAATGATTGAAGCTACTGACTGAATGAAAGGAGCTGGCATCTCACTCTCTTTGAATCTTCTTTATCATGCTAAGAGGAGCAGGAAAAAGCAAAAAATTTCAGAATTGCACCTTGCAATGCGGAGAAATTACTGTTTGTGCATTTACAATATTCATTGATTTTTGCCATTGAAAAACATCATGTTATTCATATACCAGAAATGTTTGAAGCTACTGACTGAATGAAAGGAGCTGGCATCTCACTCTCTTTGAATCTTCTTTATCATGCTAAGAGGAGCAGGAAAAAGCAAAAAATTTCAGAATTGCACCTTGCAATGTGGATAAATTACTCTTTGCGCATTTACAATATTCATTGATTTTTGCCATTGAAAAACATCATGTTATTCATATACCAGAAATGATTGAAGCTACTGACTGAATGAAAGGAGCTGGCATCTCACTCTCTTTGAATCTTCTTTATCATGCTAAGAGGAGCAGGAAAAAGCAAAAAATTTCAGAATTGCACCTTGCAATGCGGAGAAATTACTGTTTGTGCATTTACAATATTCATTGATTTTTGCCATTGAAAAACATCATGTTATTCATATACCAGAAATGATTGAAGCTACTGACTGAATGAAAGTAGCTGGCATCTCACTCTCTTTGAATCTTCTTTATCATGCTAAGAGGAGCAGGAAAAAGCAAAAAATTTCAGAATTGCACCTTGCAATGCGGAGAAATTACTGTTTGTGCATTTACAATATCCATTGATTTTTGCAATTGAAAAACGTCCAGAAATGTTTGAAGCTACTGACTGAATGAAAGGAGCTGGCATCTCACTCTCTTTGAATCTTCTTTATCATGCTAAGAGGAGCAGGAAAAAGCAAAAAATTTAAGAATTGCACCTTGCAATGCGGAGAAATTACTGTTTGTGCATTTACAATATTCATTGATTTTTGCCATTGAAAAACATCATGTTATTCATATACCAGAAATGTTTGAAGCTACTGACTGAATGAAAGGAGCTGGCATCTCACTCTCTTTGAATCTTCTTTATCATGCTAAGAGGAGCAGGAAAAAGCAAAAAATTTCAGAATTGCACCTTGCAATGCGGAGAAATTACTGTTTGTGCATTTACAATATTCATTGATTTTTGCCATTGAAAAACGTCCAGAAATGATTGAAGCTACTGACTGAATGAAAGGAGCTGGCATCTCACTCTCTTTGAATCTTCTTTATCATGCTAAGAGGAGCAGGAAAAAGCAAAAAAATTCAGAATTGCACATTGCAATGCGGAGAAATTACTGTTTGTGCATTTACAATATTCATTGATTTTTACCATTGAAAAACATCATGTTATTCATATACCAGAAATGTTTGAAGCTACTGACTGAATGAAAGGAGCTGGCATCTCACTCTCTTTGAATCTTCTTTATCATGCTAAGAGGAGCAGGAAAAAGCAAAAAATTTCAGAATTGCACCTTGCAATGCGTAGAAATTACTGTTTGTGCATTTACAATATTCATTGATTTTTGCCATTGAAAAACGTCCAGAAATGATTGAAGCTACTGACTGAATGAAAGGAGCTGGCATCTCACTCTCTTTGAATCTTCTTTATCGTGCTAAGAGGAGCAGGAAAAAGCAAAAAATTTCAGAATTGCACCTTGCAATGCGGAGAAATTACAGTTTGTGCATTTACAATATTCATTGATTTATGCCATTGAAAAACGTCCAGAAATGATTGAAGCTACTGACTGAATGTAAGGAGCTTGGCATCTCATTCTCTTTGAATCTTCTTTATCATGCTAAGAGGAGCAGGAAAAAGCAAAAAATTTCAGAATTGCACCTTGCAATGCGGAGAAATTACTGTTTGTGCATTTACAATATTCATTGATTTTTGCCATTGAAAAACATGTTATTCATATACCAGAAATGTTTGAAGCTACTGACTGAATGAAAGGAGCTGGCACCTCACTCTCTTTGAATCTTCTTTATCATGATAAGAGGAGCAGGAAAAAGCAAAAAATTTCAGAATTGCACCTTGCAATGCGGAGAAATTACTGTTTGTGCATTTACAATATTCATTGATTTTTGCCATTGAAAAACGTCCAGAAATGATTGAACCTAGTGACTGAATGAAAGGAGCTGGCATCTCACTCTCTTTGAATCTTCTTTATCATGCTAAGAGGAGCAGGAAAAAGCAAAAAATTTCAGAATTGCACCTTGCAATGCGGAGAAATTACTGTTTGTGCATTTACAATATTCATTGATTTTTGCCATTGAAAAACGTCCAGAAATGATTGAAGCTACTGACTGAATGAAAGGAGCTGGCATCTCACTCTCTTTTAATCTTCTTTATCATGCTAAGAGGAGCAGGAAAAAGCAAAAAATTTCAGAATTGCACCTTGCAATGCGGAGAAATTACTGTTTGTGCATTTACAATATTCATTGATTTTTGCCATTGAAAAACATCATGTTATTCATATACCAGAAATGATTGAAGCTACTGACTGAATGAAAGGAGCTGGCATCTCACTCTCTTTGAATCTTCTTTACCATGCTAAGAGGAGCAGGAAAAAGTAAAAAATTTCAGAATTGCACCTTGCAATGCGGAGAAATTACTGTTTGTGCATTTACAATATTCAATGATTTTTGCCATTGAAAAACGTCCAAAAATGATTGAAGCTACTGACTGAACGAAAGGAGCTGGCATCTCACTCTCTGAATCTTCTTTATCATGCTAAGAGGAGCAGGAAAAAGCAAAAAATTTGAGAATTGCACCTTGCAATGCGGAGAAATTACTGTTTGTGCATTTACAATATTCATTGATTTTTGCCATTGAAAAACGTCCAGAAATGATTGAAGCTACTGACTGAATGAAAGGAGCTGGCATCTCACTCTCTTTTAATCTTCTTTATCATGCTAAGAGGAGCAGGAAAAAGCAAAAAATTTCAGAATTGCACCTTGCAATGCGGAGAAATTACTGTTTGTGCATTTACAATATTCATTGATTTTTGCCATTGAAAAACATCATGTTATTCATATACCAGAAATGTTTGAAGCTACTGACTGAATGAAAGGAGCTGGCATCTCACTCTCTTTGAATCTTCTTTACCATGCTAAGAGGAGCAGGAAAAAGCAAAAAATTTCAGAATTGCACCTTGCAATGCGGAGAAATTACTGTTTGTGCATTTACAATATTCATTGATTTTTGCCATTGAAAAACGTCCAGAAATGATTGAAGCTACTGACTGAATGAAAGGAGCTGGCATCTCACTCTCTTTGAATCTTCTTTATCGTGCTAAGAGGAGCAGGAAAAAGCAAAAAATTTCAGAATTGCACCTTGCAATGCGGAGAAATTACAGTTTGTGCATTTACAATATTCATTGATTTTTGCCATTGAAAAACTTCCAGAAATGATTGAAGCTACTGACTGAATGAAAGGAGCTGGCATCTCACTCTCTTTGAATCTTCTTTATCATGCTAAGAGGAGCAGGAAAAAGCAAAAAATTTCAGAATTGCACCTTGCAATGCGGAGAAATTACTGTTTGTGCATTTACAATATTCATTGATTTTTGCCATTGAAAAACGTCCAGAAATGATTGAAGCTACTGACTGAATGTAAGGAGCTTGGCATCTCATTCTCTATGAATCTTCTTTATCATGCTAAGAGGAGCAGGAAAAAGCAAAAAATTTCAGAATTGCACCTTGCAATGCGGAGAAATTACTGTTTGTGCATTTACAATATTCATTGATTTTTGCCATTGAAAAACATGTTATTCATATACCAGAAATGTTTGAAGCTACTGACTGAATGAAAGGAGCTGGCACCTCACTCTCTTTGAATCTTCTTTATCATGATAAGAGGAGCAGGAAAAAGCAAAAAATTTCAGAATTGCACCTTGCAATGCGGAGAAATTACTGTTTGTGCATTTACAATATTCATTTATTTTTGCCATTGAAAAACGTCCAGAAATGATTGAACCTAGTGACTGAATGAAAGGAGCTGGCATCTCACTCTCTTTGAATCTTCTTTATCATGCTAAGAGGAGCAGGAAAAAGCAAAAAATTTCAGAATTGCACCTTGCAATGCGGAGAAATTACTGTTTGTGCATTTACAATATTCATTGATTTTTGCCATTGAAAAACGTCCAGAAATGATTGAAGCTACTGACTGAATGAAAGGAGCTGGCATATCACTCTCTTTTAATCTTCTTTATCATGCTAAGAGGAGCAGGAAAAAGCAAAAAATTTCAGAATTGCACCTTGCAATGCGGAGAAATTACTGTTTGTGCATTTACAATATTCATTGATTTTTGCCATTGAAAAACATCATGTTATTCATATACCAGAAATGATTGAAGCTACTGACTGAATGAAAGGAGCTGGCATCTCACTCTCTTTGAATCTTCTTTACCATGCTAAGAGGAGCAGGAAAAAGTAAAAAATTTCAGAATTGCACCTTGCAATGCGGAGAAATTACTGTTTGTGCATTTACAATATTCAATGATTTTTGCCATTGAAAAACGTCCAGAAATGATTGAAGCTACTGACTGAACGAAAGGAGCTGGCATCTCACTCTCTTTGAATCTTCTTTATCATGCTAAGAGGAGCAGGAAAAAGCAAAAAATTTCAGAATTGCACCTTGCAATGCGGAGAAATTACTGTTTGTGCATTTACAATATTCATTGATTTTTGCCATTGAAAAACATCATGTTATTCATATACCAGAAATGTTTGAAGCTACTGACTGAATGAAAGGAGCTGGCATCTCACTCTCTTTGAATCTTCTTTATCATACTAAGAGGAGCAGGAAAAAGCAAAAAATTTCAGAATTGCACCTTGCAATGCGGAGAAATTACTGTTTGTGCATTTACAATATTCATTGATTTTTGCCATTGAAAAACGTCCAGAAATGATTGAAGCTACTGACTGAATGAAAGGAGCTGGCATCTCACTCTCTTTGAATCTTCTTTATCATGCTAAGAGGAGCAGGAAAAAGCAAAAAATTTCAGAATTGCACCTTGCAATGCGGAGAAATTACTGTTTGTGCATTTACAATATTCATTGATTTTTGCCATTGAAAAACATCATGTTATTCATATACCAGAAATGTTTGAAGCTACTGACTGAATGAAAGGAGCTGGCATCTCACTCTCTTTGAATCTTCTTTATCATGCTAAGAGGAGCAGGAAAAAGCAAAAAATTTCAGAATTGCACCTTGCAATGCGGAGAAATTACTGTTTGTGCATTTACAATATTCATTGATTTTTGCCATTGAAAAACGTCCAGAAATGATTGAAGCTACTGACTGAATGAAAGGAGCTGGCATCTCACTCTCTTTGAATCTTCTTTATCGTGCTAAGAGGAGCAGGAAAAAGCAAAAAATTTCAGAATTGCACCTTGCAATGCGGAGAAATTACAGTTTGTGCATTTACAATATTCATTGATTTTTGCCATTGAAAAACTTCCAGAAATGATTGAAGCTACTGACTGAATGAAAGGAGCTGGCATCTCACTCTCTTTGAATCTTCTTTATCATGCTAAGAGGAGCAGGAAAAAGCAAAAAATTTCAGAATTGCACCTTGCAATGCGGAGAAATTACTGTCTGTGCATTTACAATATTCATTGATTTTTGCCATTGAAAAACGTCCAAAAATGATTGAAGCTACTGACTGAATGTAAGGAGCTTGGCATCTCATTCTCTTTGAATCTTCTTTATCATGCTAAGAGGAGCAGGAAAAAGCAAAAAATTTCAGAATTGCACCTTGCAATGCGGAGAAATTACTGTTTGTGCATTTACAATATTCATTGATTTTTGCCATTGAAAAACATGTTATTCATATACCAGAAATGTTTGAAGCTACTGACTGAATGAAAGGAGCTGGCACCTCACTCTCTTTGAATCTTCTTTATCATGATAAGAGGAGCAGGAAAAAGCAAAAAATTTCAGAATTGCACCTTGCAATGCGGAGAAATTACTGTTTGTGCATTTACAATATTCATTGATTTTTGCCATTGAAAAACGTCCAGAAATGATTGAACCTAGTGACTGAATGAAAGGAGCTGGCATCTCACTCTCTTTGAATCTTCTTTATCATGCTAAGAGGAGCAGGAAAAAGCAAAAAATTTCAGAATTGCACCTTGCAATGCGGAGAAATTACTGTTTGTGCATTTACAATATTCATTGACTTTTGCCATTGAAAAACGTCCAGAAATGATTGAAGCTACTGACTGAATGAAAGGAGCTGGCATCTCACTCTCTTTGAATCTTCTTTATCATGCTAAGAGGAGCAGGAAAAAGCAAAAAATTTCAGAATTGCGCCTTTCAATGCGGAGAAATTACTGTTTGTGCATTTACAAAATTCATTGATTTTTGCCATTGAAAAACATCATGTTATTCATTTACCAGAAATGATTGAAGCTACTGACTGAATGAAAGGAGCTGGCATCTCACTCTCTTTGAATCTTCTTTATCATGCTAAGAGGAGCAGGATAAAGCAAAAAATTTCAGAATTGCACCTTGCAATGCGGAGAAATTACTGTTTGTGCATTTACAATATTCATTGATTTTTGCCATTGAAAAACGTCCAGAAATGATTGAACCTAGTGACTGAATGAAAGGAGCTGGCATCTCACTCTCTTTGAATCTTCTTTATCATGCTAAGAGGAGCAGGAAAAAGCAAAAAATTTCAGAATTGCACCTTGCAATGCGGAGAAATTACTGTTTGTGCATTTACAATATTCATTGACTTTTGCCATTGAAAAACGTCCAGAAATGATTGAAGCTACTGACTGAATGAAAGGAGCTGGCATCTCACTCTCTTTGAATCTTCTTTATCATGCTAAGAGGAGCAGGAAAAAGCAAAAAATTTCAGAATTGCGCCTTTCAATGCGGAGAAATTACTGTTTGTGCATTTACAAAATTCATTGATTTTTGCCATTGAAAAACATCATGTTATTCATTTACCAGAAATGATTGAAGCTACTGACTGAATGAAAGGAGCTGGCATCTCACTCTCTTTGAATCTTCTTTATCATGCTAAGAGGAGCAGGATAAAGCAAAAAATTTCAGAATTGCACCTTGCAATGCGGAGAAATTACTGTTTGTGCATTTACAATATTCATTGATTTTTGCCATTGAAAAACATCCAGAAATGATTGAAGCTACTGACTGAATGAAAGGAGCTGGCATCTCACTCTCTTTTAATCTTCTTTATCATGCTAAGAGGAGCAGGAAAAAGCAAAAAATTTCAGAATTGCACCTTGCAATGCGGAGAAATTACTGTTTGTGCATTTACAATATTCATTGATTTTTGCCATTGAAAAACATCATGTTATTCATATACCAGAAATGATTGAAGCTACTGACTGAATGAAAGGAGCTGGCATCTCACTCTCTTTGAATCTTCTTTACCATGCTAAGAGGAGCAGGAAAAAGTAAAAAATTTCAGAATTGCACCTTGCAATGCGGAGAAATTACTGTTTGTGCATTTACAATATTCAATGATTTTTGCCATTGAAAAACGTCCAGAAATGATTGAAGCTACTGACTGAACGAAAGGAGCTGGCATCTCACTCTCTTTGAATCTTCTTTATCATGCTAAGAGGAGCAGGAAAAAGCAAAATATTTCAGAATTGCACCTTGCAATGCGGAGAAATTACTGTTTGTGCATTTACAATATTCACTGATTTTTGCCATTGAAAAACATCATGTTATTCATATACCAGAAATGTTTGAAGCTACTGACTGAATGAAAGGAGCTGGCATCTCACTCTCTTTGAATCTTCTTTATCATGCTAAGAGGAGCAGGAAAAAGCAAAAAATTTCAGAATTGCACCTTGTAATGCGGAGAAATTACTGTTTGTGCATTTACAATATTCATTGATTTTTGCCATTGAAAAACATCCAGAAATGATTGAAGCTACTGACTGAATGAAAGGAGCTGGCATCTCACTCTCTTTGAATCTTCTTTATCATGCTAAGAGGAGCAGGAAAAAGCAAAAAATTTCAGAATTGCACCTTGCAATGTGGAGAAATTACTGTTTGTGCATTTACAATATTCATTGATTTTTGCCATTGAAAAACATCATGTTATTCATATACCAGAAATGTTTGAAGCTACTGACTGAATGAAAGGAGCTGGCATCTCACTCTCTTTGAATCTTCTTTATCATGCTAAGAGGAGCAGGAAAAAGCAAAAAATTTCAGAATTGCACCTTGCAATGCGGAGAAATTACTGTTTGTGCATTTACAATATTCATTGATTTTTGCCATTGAAAAACATCCAGAAATGATTGAAGCTACTGACTGAATGAAAGGAGCTGGCATCTCACTCTCTTTGAATCTTCTTTATCATGCTAAGAGGAGCAGGAAAAAGCAAAAAATTTCAGAATTGCACCTTGCAATGCGGAGAAATTACTGTTTGTGCATTTACAATATTCATTGATTTTTGCCATTGAAAAACATCATGTTATTCATATACCAGAAATGTTTGAAGCTACTGACTGAATGAAAGGAGCTGGCATCTCACTCTCTTTGAATCTTCTTTATCATGCTAAGAGGAGCAGGAAAAAGCAAAAAATTTCAGAATTGCACCTTGCAATGCGGAGAAATTACTGTTTGTGCATTTACAATATTCATTGATTTTTGCCATTGAAAAACATCCAGAAATGATTGAAGCTACTGACTGAATGAAAGGAGCTGGCATCTCACTCTCTTTGAATCTTCTTTATCATGCTAAGAGGAGCAGGAAAAAGCAAAAAATTTCAGAATTGCACCTTGCAATGCGGAGAAATTACTGTTTGTGCATTTACAATATTCATTGATTTTTGCCATTGAAAAACATCATGTTATTCATATACCAGAAATGTTTGAAGCTACTGACTGAATGAAAGGAGCTGGCATCTCACTCTCTTTGAATCTTCTTTATCATGCTAAGAGGAGCAGGAAAAAGCAAAAAATTTCAGAATTGCACCTTGCAATGCGGATAAATTACTGTTTGTGCATTTACAATATTCATTGATTTTTGCCATTGAAATATTGTAAATGCACAAACAGTAATATCTCCACATAGCAAGGTGCAATTCTGAAATTTTTTGCTTTTTCCTGCTAATCCTAGCATGATAAAGAAGATTCAAAGAGAGTGAGATGCCAGCTCCTTTCATTCAGTCAGTAGCTTCAAACATTTCTGGACGTTTTTCAATGGCAAAAATGAATGAATATTGTAAATGCACAAACAGTAATATCTCCACATTGCAAGGTGCAATTCTGAAATTTTTTGCTTTTTCCTGTTAATCCTAGCATGATAAAGAAGATTCAAAGAGAGTGAGATGCCAGCTCCTTTCATTCAGTCAGTAGCTTCAAACATTTCTGGTATATGAAAAACATGTTTTTCAATGGCAAAAATCAATGAATATTGTAAATGCACAAACAGTAATATCTCCACATTGCAAGGTGCAATTCTGAAATTTTTTGCTTTTTCCTGCTAATCCTAGCATGATAAAGAAGATTCAAAGAGAGTGAGATGCCAGCTCCTTTCATTCAGTCAGTAGCTTCAAACATTTCTGGTATATGAAAAACATGTTTTTCAATGGCAAAAATCAATGAATATTGTAAATGCACAAACAGTAATATCTCCACATTGAAAGGTGCAATTCTGAAATTCTTTGCTTTTTCCTGCTAATCCTAGCATGATAAAGAAGATTCAAAGAGAGTGAGATGCCAGCTCCTTTCATTCAGTCAGTAGCTTCAAACATTTCTGGTATATGAAAAACATGTTTTTCAATGGCAAAAATCAATGAATATTGTAAATGCACAAACAGTAATATCTCCACATTGCAAGGTGCAATTCTGAAATTTTTAGCTTTTTCCTGTTAATCCTAGCATGATAAAGAAGATTCAAAGAGAGTGAGATGCCAGCTCCTTTCATTCAGTCAGTAGCTTCAAACATTTCTGGACGTTTTTCAATGGCAAAAATCAATGAATATTGTAAATGCACAAACAGTAATATCTCCACATTGCAAGGTGCAATTCTGAAATTTTTTGCTTTTTCCTGTTAATCCTAGCATGATAAAGAAGATTCAAAGAGAGTGAGATGCCAGCTCCTTTCATTCAGTCAGTAGCTTCAAACATTTCTGGACGTTTTTCAATGGCAAAAATCAATGAATATTGTAAATGCACAAACAGTAATATCTCCACATTGCAAGGTGCAATTCTGAAATTTTTTGCTTTTTCCTGTTAATCCTAGCATGATAAAGAAGATTCAAAGAGAGTGAGATGCCAGCTCCTTTCATTCAGTCAGTAGCTTCAAACATTTCTGGTATATGAAAAACATGTTTTTCAATGGCAAAAATCAATGAATATTGTAAATGCACAAACAGTAATATCTCCACATTGCAAGGTGCAATTCTGAAATTTTTTGCTTTTTCCTGCTAATCCTAGCATGATAAAGAAGATTCAAAGAGAGTGAGATGCCAGCTCCTTTCATTCAGTCAGTAGCTTCAAACATTTCTGGACGTTTTTCAATGGCAAAAATCAATGAATATTGTAAATGCACAAACAGTAATATCTCCACATTGCAAGGTGCAATTCTGAAATTTTTTGCTTTTTCCTGTTAATCCTAGCATGATAAAGAAGATTCAAAGAGAGTGAGATGCCAGCTCCTTTCATTCAGTCAGTAGCTTCAAACATTTCTGGTATATGAAAAACATGTTTTTCAATGGCAAAAATCAATGAATATTGTAAATGCACAAACAGTAATATCTCCACATTGCAAGGTGCAATTCTGAAATTTTTTGCTTTTTCCTGTTAATCCTAGCATGATAAAGAAGATTCAAAGAGAGTGAGATGCCAGCTCCTTTCATTCAGTCAGTAGCTTCAAACATTTCTGGTATATGAAAAACATGTTTTTCAATGGCAAAAATCAATGAATATTGTAAATGCACAAACAGTAATATCTCCACATTGCAAGGTGCAATTCTGAAATTTTTTGCTTTTTCCTGCTAATCCTAGCATGATAAAGAAGATTCAAAGAGAGTGAGATGCCAGCTCCTTTCATTCAGTCAGTAGCTTCAAACATTTCTGGACGTTTTTCAATGGCAAAAATCAATGAATATTGTAAATGCACAAACAGTAATATCTCCACATTGCAAGGTGCAATTCTGAAATTTTTTGCTTTTTCCTGTTAATCCTAGCATGATAAAGAAGATTCAAAGAGAGTGAGATGCCAGCTCCTTTCATTCAGTCAGTAGCTTCAAACATTTCTGGTATATGAAAAACATGTTTTTCAATGGCAAAAATCAATGAATATTGTAAATGCACAAACAGTAATATCTCCACATTGCAAGGTGCAATTCTGAAATTTTTTGCTTTTTCCTGTTAATCCTAGCATGATAAAGAAGATTCAAAGAGAGTGAGATGCCAGCTCCTTTCATTCAGTCAGTAGCTTCAAACATTTCTGGTATATGAAAAACATTTTTTTCAATGGCAAAAATCAATGAATATTGTAAATGCACAAACAGTAATATCTCCACATTGCAAGGTGCAATTCTGAAATTTTTTGCTTTTTCCTGCTAATCCTAGCATGATAAAGAAGATTCAAAGAGAGTGAGATGCCAGCTCCTTTCATTTAGTCAGTAGCTTCAAACATTTCTGGTATATGAAAAACATGTTTTTCAATGGCAAAAATCAATGAATATTGTAAATGCACAAACAGTAATATCTCCACATTGCAAGGTGCAATTCTGAAATTTTTTGCTTTTTCCTGCTAATCCTAGCATGATAAAGAAGATTCAAAGAGAGTGAGATGCCAGCTCCTTTCATTCAGTCAGTAGCTTCAAACATTTCTGGTATATGAAAAACATGTTTTTCAATGGCAAAAATCAATGAATATTGTAAATGCACAAACAGTAATATCTCCACATTGCAAGGTGCAATTCTGAAATTTTTAGCTTTTTCCTGTTAATCCTAGCATGATAAAGAAGATTCAAAGAGAGTGAGATGCCAGCTCCTTTCATTCAGTCAGTAGCTTCAAACATTTCTGGACGTTTTTCAATGGCAAAAATCAATGAATATTGTAAATGCACAAACAGTAATATCTCCACATTGCAAGGTGCAATTCTGAAATTTTTTGCTTTTTCCTGCTAATCCTAGCATGATAAAGAAGATTCAAAGAGAGTGAGATGCCAGCTCCTTTCATTCAGTCAGTAGCTTCAAACATTTCTAGACGTTTTTCAATGGCAAAAATCAATGAATATTGTAAATGCACAAACAGTAATATCTCCACATTGCAAGGTGCAATTCTGAAATTTTTTGCTTTTTCCTGTTAATCCTAGCATGATAAAGAAGATTCAAAGAGAGTGAGATGCCAGCTCCTTTCATTCAGTCAGTAGCTTCAAACATTTCTGGTATATGAAAAACATGTTTTTCAATGGCAAAAATCAATGAATATTGTAAATGCACAAACAGTAATATCTCCACATTGCAAGGTGCAATTCTGAAATTTTTTGCTTTTTCCTGCTAATCCTAGCATGATAAAGAAGATTCAAAGAGAGTGAGATGCCAGCTCCTTTCATTCAGTCAGTAGCTTCAAACATTTCTGGTATATGAAAAACATGTTTTTCAATGGCAAAAATCAATGAATATTGTAAATGCACAAACAGTAATATCTCCACATTGCAAGGTGCAATTCTGAAATTTTTTGCTTTTTCCTGTTAATCCTAGCATGATAAAGAAGATTCAAAGAGAGTGAGATGCCAGCTCCTTTCATTCAGTCAGTAGCTTCAAACATTTCTGGTATATGAAAAACATGTTTTTCAATGGCAAAAATCAATGAATATTGTAAATGCACAAACAGTAATATCTCCACATTGCAAGGTGCAATTCTGAAATTTTTTGCTTTTTCCTGCTAATCCTAGCATGATAAAGAAGATTCAAAGAGAGTGAGATGCCAGCTCCTTTCATTCAGTCAGTAGCTTCAAACATTTCTGGTATATGAAAAACATGTTTTTCAATGGCAAAAATCAATGAATATTGTAAATGCACAAACAGTAATATCTCCACATTGCAAGGTGCAATTCTGAAATTTTTTGCTTTTTCCTGCTAATCCTAGCATGATAAAGAAGATTCAAAGAGAGTGAGATGCCAGCTCCTTTCATTCAGTCAGTAGCTTCAAACATTTCTGGTATATGAAAAACGTGTTTTTCAATGGCAAAAATCAATGAATATTGTAAATGCACAAACAGTAATATCTCCACATTGCAAGGTGCAATTCTGAGATTTTTTGCTTTTTCCTGCTAATCCTAGCATGATAAAGAAGATTCAAAGAGAGTGAGATGCCAGCTCCTTTCATTCAGTCAGTAGCTTCAAACATTTCTGGTATATGAAAAACGTGTTTTTCAATGGCAAAAATCAATGAATATTGTAAATGCACAAACAGTAATATATCCACATTGCAAGGTGCAATTCTGAAATTTTTAGCTTTTTCCTGTTAATCCTAGCATGATAAAGAAGATTCAAAGAGAGTGAGATGCCAGCTCCTTTCATTCAGTCAGTAGCTTCAAACATTTCTGGACGTTTTTCAATGGCAAAAATCAATGAATATTGTAAATGCACAAACAGTAATATCTCCACATTGCAAGGTGCAATTCTGAAATTTTTTGCTTTTTCCTGTTAATCCTAGCATGATAAAGAAGATTCAAAGAGAGTGAGATGCCAGCTCCTTTCATTCAGTCAGTAGCTTCAAACATTTCTGGTATATGAAAAACATGTTTTTCAATGGCAAAAATCAAGGAATATTGTAAATGCACATCAGTAATATCTCCACATTGCAAGGTGCAATTCTGAAATTTTTTGCTTTTTCCTGCTTTTCCTAGCATGATAAAGAAGATTCAAAGAGAGTGAGATGCCAGCTCCTTTCATTCAGTCAGTAGCTTCAAACATTTCTGGTATATGAAAAACATGTTTTTCAATGGCAAAAATCAATGAATATTGTAAATGCACAAACAGTAATATCTCCACATTGCAAGGTGCAATTCTGAAATTTTTTGCTTTTTCCTGCTAATCCTAGCATGATAAAGAAGATTCAAAGAGAGTGAGATGCCAGCTCCTTTCATTCAGTCAGTAGCTTCAAACATTTCTGGACGTTTTTCAATGGCAAAAATCAATGAATATTGTAAATGCACAAACAGTAATATCTCCACATTGCAAGGTGCAATTCTGAAATTTTTTGCTTTTTCCTGTTAATCCTAGCATGATAAAGAAGATTCAAAGAGAGTGAGATGCCAGCTCCTTTCATTCAGTCAGTAGCTTCAAACATTTCTGGTATATGAAAAACATGTTTTTCAATGGCAAAAATCAATGAATATTGTAAATGCACAAATAGTAATATCTCCACATTGCAAGGTGCAATTCTGAAATTTTTTGCTTTTTCCTGATAATCCTAGCATGATAAAGAAGATTCAAAGAGAGTGAGATGCCAGCTCCTTTCATTCAGTCAGTAGCTTCAAGCATTTCTGGTATATGAAAAACATGTTTTTCAATGGCAAAAATCAATGAATATTGTAAATGCACAAACAGTAATATCTCCACATTGCAAGGTGCAATTCTGAAATTTTTTGCTTTTTCCTGCTAATCCTAGCATGATAAAGAAGATTCAAAGAGAGTGAGATGCCAGCTCCTTTCATTCAGTCAGTAGCTTCAAACATTTCTGGTATATGAAAAACATGTTTTTCAATGGCAAAAATCAATGAATATTGTAAATGCACAAACAGTAATATCTCCACATTGCAAGGTGCAATTCTGAAATTTTTTGCTTTTTCCTGCTAATCCTAGCATGATAAAGAAGATTCAAAGAGAGTGAGATGCCAGCTCCCTTCATTCAGTCAGTAGCTTCAAACATTTCTGGACGTTTTTCAATGGCAAAAATCAATGAATATTGTAAATGCACAAACAGTAATATCTCCACATTGCAAGGTGCAATTCTGAAATTTTTTGCTTTTTCCTGTTAATCCTAGCATGATAAAGAAGATTCAAAGAGAGTGAGATGCCAGCTCCTTTCATTCAGTCAGTAGCTTCAAACATTTCTGGTATATGAAAAACATGTTTTTCAATGGCAAAAATCAATGAATATTGTAAATGCACAAACAGTAATATCTCCACATTGCAAGGTGCAATTCTGAAATTTTTTGCTTTTTCCTGTTAATCCTAGCATGATAAAGAAGATTCAAAGAGAGTGAGATGCCAGCTCCTTTCATTCAGTCAGTAGCTTCAAACATTTCTGGTATATGAAAAACATGTTTTCAATGGCAAAAATCAATGAGTATTGTAAATGCACAAACAGTAATATCTCCACATTGCAAGGTGCAATTCTGAAATTTTTTGCTTTTTCCTGCTAATCCTAGCATGATAAAGAAGATTCAAAGAGAGTGAGATGCCAGCTCCTTTCATTCAGTCAGTAGCTTCAAACATTTCTGGTATATGAAAAACATGTTTTTCAATGGCAAAAATCAATGAATATTGTAAATGCACAAACAGTAATATCTCCACATTGCAAGGTGCAATTCTGAAATTTTTTGCTTTTTCCTGCTTTTCCTAGCATGATAAAGAAGATTCAAAGAGAGTGAGATGCCAGCTCCTTTCATTCAGTCAGTAGCTTCAAACATTTCTGGTATATGAAAAACATGTTTTTCAATGGCAAAAATCAATGAATATTGTAAATGCACAAACAGTAATATCTCCACATTGCAAGGTGCAATTCTGAAATTTTTTGCTTTTTCCTGCTAATCCTAGCATGATAAAGAAGATTCAAAGAGAGTGAGATGCCAGCTCCTTTCATTCAGTCAGTAGCTTCAAACATTTCTGGACGTTTTTCAATGGCAAAAATCAATGAATATTGTAAATGCACAAACAGTAATATCTCCACATTGCAAGGTGCAATTCTGAAATTTTTTGCTTTTTCCTGTTAATCCTAGCATGATAAAGAAGATTCAAAGAGAGTGAGATGCCAGCTCCTTTCATTCAGTCAGTAGCTTCAAACATTTCTGGTATATGAAAAACATGTTTTTCAATGGCAAAAATCAATGAATATTGTAAATGCACAAATAGTAATATCTCCACATTGCAAGGTGCAATTCTGAAATTTTTTGCTTTTTCCTGATAATCCTAGCATGATAAAGAAGATTCAAAGAGAGTGAGATGCCAGCTCCTTTCATTCAGTCAGTAGCTTCAAGCATTTCTGGTATATGAAAAACATGTTTTTCAATGGCAAAAATCAATGAATATTGTAAATGCACAAACAGTAATATCTCCACATTGCAAGGTGCAATTCTGAAATTTTTTGCTTTTTCCTGCTAATCCTAGCATGATAAAGAAGATTCAAAGAGAGTGAGATGCCAGCTCCTTTCATTCAGTCAGTAGCTTCAAACATTTCTGGTATATGAAAAACATGTTTTTCAATGGCAAAAATCAATGAATATTGTAAATGCACAAACAGTAATATCTCCACATTGCAAGGTGCAATTCTGAAATTTTTTGCTTTTTCCTGCTAATCCTAGCATGATAAAGAAGATTCAAAGAGAGTGAGATGCCAGCTCCCTTCATTCAGTCAGTAGCTTCAAACATTTCTGGACGTTTTTCAATGGCAAAAATCAATGAATATTGTAAATGCACAAACAGTAATATCTCCACATTGCAAGGTGCAATTCTGAAATTTTTTGCTTTTTCCTGTTAATCCTAGCATGATAAAGAAGATTCAAAGAGAGTGAGATGCCAGCTCCTTTCATTCAGTCAGTAGCTTCAAACATTTCTGGTATATGAAAAACATGTTTTTCAATGGCAAAAATCAATGAATATTGTAAATGCACAAACAGTAATATCTCCACATTGCAAGGTGCAATTCTGAAATTTTTTGCTTTTTCCTGTTAATCCTAGCATGATAAAGAAGATTCAAAGAGAGTGAGATGCCAGCTCCTTTCATTCAGTCAGTAGCTTCAAACATTTCTGGTATATGAAAAACATGTTTTCAATGGCAAAAATCAATGAGTATTGTAAATGCACAAACAGTAATATCTCCACATTGCAAGGTGCAATTCTGAAATTTTTTGCTTTTTCCTGCTAATCCTAGCATGATAAAGAAGATTCAAAGAGAGTGAGATGCCAGCTCCTTTCATTCAGTCAGTAGCTTCAAACATTTCTGGTATATGAAAAACATGTTTTTCAATGGCAAAAATCAATGAATATTGTAAATGCACAAACAGTAATATCTCCACATTGCAAGGTGCAATTCTGAAATTTTTTGCTTTTTCCTGTTAATCCTAGCATGATAAAGAAGATTCAAAGGAGAGTGAGATGCCAGCTCCTTTCATTCAGTCAGTAGCTTCAAACATTTCTGGTATATGAAAAACATGTTTTTCAATGGCAAAAATCAATGAATATTGTAAATGCACAAACAGTAATATCTCCACATTGCAAGGTGCAATTCTGAAATTTTTTGCTTTTTCCTGCTAATCCTAGCATGATAAAGAAGATTCAAAGAGAGTGAGATGCCAGCTCCTTTCATTCAGTCAGTAGCTTCAAACATTTCTGGACGTTTTTCAATGGCAAAAATCAATGAATATTGTAAATGCACAAACAGTAATATCTCCACATTGCAAGGTGCAATTCTGAAATTTTTTGCTTTTTCCTGTTAATCCTAGCATGATAAAGAAGATTCAAAGAGAGTGAGATGCCAGCTCCTTTCATTCAGTCAGTAGCTTCAAACATTTCTGGTATATGAAAAACATGTTTTTCAATGGCAAAAATCAATGAATATTGTAAATGCACAAACAGTAATATCTCCACATTGCAAGGTGCAATTCTGAAATTTTTTGCTTTTTCCTGTTAATCCTAGCATGATAAAGAAGATTCAAAGAGAGTGAGATGCCAGCTCCTTTCATTCAGTCAGTAGCTTCAAACATTTCTGGTATATGAAAAACATGTTTTTCAATGGCAAAAATCAATGAATATTGTAAATGCACAAACAGTAATATCTCCACATTGCAAGGTGCAATTCTGAAATTTTTTGCTTTTTCCTGCTAATCCTAGCATGATAAAGAAGATTCAAAGAGAGTGAGATGCCAGCTCCTTTCATTCAGTCAGTAGCTTCAAACATTTCTGGTATATGAAAAACATGTTTTTCAATGGCAAAAATCAATGAATATTGTAAATGCACAAACAGTAATATCTCCACATTGCAAGGTGCAATTCTGAAATTTTTTGCTTTTTCCTGCTAATCCTAGCATGATAAAGAAGATTCAAAGAGAGTGAGATGCCAGCTCCTTTCATTCAGTCAGTAGCTTCAAACATTTCTGGTATATGAAAAATATGTTTTTCAATGGCAAAAATCAATGAATATTGTAAATGCACAAACAGTAATATCTCCACATTGCAAGGTGCAATTCTGAAATTTTTAGCTTTTTCCTGTTAATCCTAGCATGATAAAGAAGATTCAAAGAGAGTGAGATGCCAGCTCCTTTCATTCAGTCAGTAGCTTCAAACATTTCTGGACGTTTTTCAATGGCAAAAATCAATGAATATTGTAAATGCACAAACAGTAATATCTCCACATTGCAAGGTGCAATTCTGAAATTTTTTGCTTTTTCCTGCTAATCCTAGCATGATAAAGAAGATTCAAAGAGAGTGAGATGCCAGCTCCTTTCATTCAGTCAGTAGCTTCAAACATTTCTGGACGTTTTTCAATGGCAAAAATCAATGAATATTGTAAATGCACAAACAGTAATATCTCCACATTGCAAGGTGCAATTCTGAAATTTTTTGCTTTTTCCTGTTAATCCTAGCATGATAAAGAAGATTCAAAGAGAGTGAGATGCCAGCTCCTTTCATTCAGTCAGTAGCTTCAAACATTTCTGGTATATGAAAAACATGTTTTTCAATGGCAAAAATCAATGAATATTGTAAATGCACAAACAGTAATATCTCCACATTGCAAGGTGCAATTCTGAAATTTTTTGCTTTTTCCTGCTAATCCTAGCATGATAAAGAAGATTCAAAGAGAGTGAGATGCCAGCTCCTTTCATTCAGTCAGTAGCTTCAAACATTTCTGGTATATGAAAAACATGTTTTTCAATGGCAAAAATCAATGAATATTGTAAATGCACAAACAGTAATATCTCCACATTGCAAGGTGCAATTCTGAAATTTTTTGCTTTTTCCTGTTAATCCTAGCATGATAAAGAAGATTCAAAGAGAGTGAGATGCCAGCTCCTTTCATTCAGTCAGTAGCTTCAAACATTTCTGGTATATGAAAAACATGTTTTTCAATGGCAAAAATCAATGAATATTGTAAATGCACAAACAGTAATATCTCCACATTGCAAGGTGCAATTCTGAAATTTTTTGCTTTTTCCTGCTAATCCTAGCATGATAAAGAAGATTCAAAGAGAGTGAGATGCCAGCTCCTTTCATTCAGTCAGTAGCTTCAAACATTTCTGGTATATGAAAAACATGTTTTTCAATGGCAAAAATCAATGAATATTGTAAATGCACAAACAGTAATATCTCCACATTGCAAGGTGCAATTCTGAAATTTTTTGCTTTTTCCTGCTAATCCTAGCATGATAAAGAAGATTCAAAGAGAGTGAGATGCCAGCTCCTTTCATTCAGTCAGTAGCTTCAAACATTTCTGGTATATGAAAAACGTGTTTTTCAATGGCAAAAATCAATGAATATTGTAAATGCACAAACAGTAATATCTCCACATTGCAAGGTGCAATTCTGAAATTTTTAGCTTTTTCCTGTTAATCCTAGCATGATAAAGAAGATTCAAAGAGAGTGAGATGCCAGCTCCTTTCATTCAGTCAGTAGCTTCAAACATTTCTGGACGTTTTTCAATGGCAAAAATCAATGAATATTGTAAATGCACAAACAGTAATATCTCCACATTGCAAGGTGCAATTCTGAAATTTTTTGCTTTTTCCTGTTAATCCTAGCATGATAAAGAAGATTCAAAGAGAGTGAGATGCCAGCTCCTTTCATTCAGTCAGTAGCTTCAAACATTTCTGGTATATGAAAAACATGTTTTTCAATGGCAAAAATCAAGGAATATTGTAAATGCACAAAAAGTAATATCTCCACATTGCAAGGTGCAATTCTGAAATTTTTTGCTTTTTCCTGCTTTTCCTAGCATGATAAAGAAGATTCAAAGAGAGTGAGATGCCAGCTCCTTTCATTCAGTCAGTAGCTTCAAACATTTCTGGACGTTTTTCAATGGCAAAAATCAATGAATATTGTAAATGCACAAACAGTAATATCTCCACATTGCAAGGTGCAATTCTGAAATTTTTTGCTTTTTCCTGTTAATCCTAGCATGATAAAGAAGATTCAAAGAGAGTGAGATGCCAGCTCCTTTCATTCAGTCAGTAGCTTCAAACATTTCTGGTATATGAAAAACATGTTTTTCAATGGCAAAAATCAATGAATATTGTAAATGCACAAATAGTAATATCTCCACATTGCAAGGTGCAATTCTGAAATTTTTTGCTTTTTCCTGTTAATCCTAGCATGATAAAGAAGATTCAAAGAGAGTGAGATGCCAGCTCCTTTCATTCAGTCAGTAGCTTCAAACATTTCTGGTATATGAAAAACATGTTTTTCAATGGCAAAAATCAATGAATATTGTAAATGCACAAACAGTAATATCTCCACATTGCAAGGTGCAATTCTGAAATTTTTTGCTTTTTCCTGCTAATCCTAGCATGATAAAGAAGATTCAAAGAGAGTGAGATGCCAGCTCCTTTCATTCAGTCAGTAGCTTCAAACATTTCTGGTATATGAAAAACATGTTTTTCAATGGCAAAAATCAATGAATATTGTAAATGCACAAACAGTAATATCTCCACATTGCAAGGTGCAATTCTGAAATTTTTTGCTTTTTCCTGCTAATCCTAGCATGATAAAGAAGATTCAAAGAGAGTGAGATGCCAGCTCCTTTCATTCAGTCAGTAGCTTCAAACATTTCTGGTATATGAAAAACATGTTTTTCAATGGCAAAAATCAATGAATATTGTAAATGCACAAACAGTAATATCTCCACATTGCAAGGTGCAATTCTGAAATTTTTTGCTTTTTCCTGTTAATCCTAGCATGATAAAGAAGATTCAAAGAGAGTGAGATGCCAGCTCCTTTCATTCACTCAGTAGCTTCAAACATTTTTGGACGTTTTTCAATGGCAAAAATCAATGAATATTGTAAATGCACAAACAGTAATATCTCCACATTGCAAGGTGCAATTCTGAAATTTTTTGCTTTTTCCTGTTAATCCTAGCATGATAAAGAAGATTCAAAGAGAGTGAGATGCCAGCTCCTTTCATTCAGTCAGTAGCTTCAAACATTTCTGGTATATGAAAAACATGTTTTTCAATGGCAAAAATCAATGAGTATTGTAAATGCACAAACAGTAATATCTCCACATTGCAAGGTGCAATTCTGAAATTTTTTGCTTTTTCCTGCTAACCCTAGCATGATAAAGAAGATTCAAAGAGAGTGAGATGCCAGCTCCTTTCATTCAGTCAGTAGCTTCAAACATTTCTGGTATATGAAAAACATGTTTTTCAATGGCAAAAATCAATGAATATTGTAAATGCACAAACAGTAATATCTCCACATTGCAAGGTGCAATTCTGAAATTTTTTGCTTTTTCCTGCTAATCCTAGCATGATAAAGAAGATTCAAAGAGAGTGAGATGCCAGCTCCTTTCATTCAGTCAGTAGCTTCAAACATTTCTAGACGTTTTTCAATGGCAAAAATCAATGAATATTGTAAATGCACAAACAGTAATATCTCCACATTGCAAGGTGCAATTCTGAAATTTTTTGCTTTTTCCTGTTAATCCTAGCATGATAAAGAAGATTCAAAGAGAGTGAGATGCCAGCTCCTTTCATTCAGTCAGTAGCTTCAAACATTTCTGGTATATGAAAAACATGTTTTTCAATGGCAAAAATCAATGAATATTGTAAATGCACAAACAGTAATATCTCCACATTGCAAGGTGCAATTCTGAAATTTTTTGCTTTTTCCTGTTAATCCTAGCATGATAAAGAAGATTCAAAGAGAGTGAGATGCCAGCTCCTTTCATTCAGTCAGTAGCTTCAAACATTTCTGGTATATGAAAAACATGTTTTTCAATGGCAAAAATCAATGAATATTGTAAATGCACAAACAGTAATATCTCCACATTGCAAGGTGCAATTCTGAAATTTTTTGCTTTTTCCTGCTAATCCTAGCATGATAAAGAAGATTCAAAGAGAGTGAGATGCCAGCTCCTTTCATTCAGTCAGTAGCTTCAAACATTTCTGGTATATGAAAAACATGTTTTTCAATGGCAAAAATCAATGAATATTGTAAATGCACAAACAGTAATATCTCCACATTGCAAGGTGCAATTCTGAAATTTTTTGCTTTTTCCTGCTAATCCTAGCATGATAAAGAAGATTCAAAGAGAGTGAGATGCCAGCTCCTTTCATTCAGTCAGTAGCTTCAAACATTTCTGGTATATGAAAAACATGTTTTTCAATGGCAAAAATCAATGAATATTGTAAATGCACAAACAGTAATATCTCCACATTGCAAGGTGCAATTCTGAAATTTTTTGCTTTTTCCTGTTAATCCTAGCATGATAAAGAAGATTCAAAGAGAATGAGATGCCAGCTCCTTTCATTCAGTCAGTAGCTTCAAACATTTCTGGACGTTTTTCAATGGCAAAAATCAATGAATATTGTAAATGCACAAACAGTAATATCTCCACATTGCAAGGTGCAATTCTGAAATTTTTTGCTTTTTCCTGCTTTTCCTAGCATGATAAAGAAGATTCAAAGAGAGTGAGATGCCAGCTCCTTTCATTCAGTCAGTAGCTTCAAACATTTCTGGTATATGAAAAACATGTTTTTCAATGGCAAAAATCAATGAATATTGTAAATGCACAAACAGTAATATCTCCACATTGCAAGGTGCAATTCTGAAATTTTTAGCTTTTTCTTGTTAATCCTAGCATGATAAAGAAGATTCAAAGAGAGTGAGATGCCAGCTCCTTTCATTCAGTCAGTAGCTTCAAACATTTCTGGACGTTTTTCAATGGCAAAAATCAATGAATATTGTAAATGCACAAACAGTAATATCTCCACATTGCAAGGTGCAATTCTGAAATTTTTTGCTTTTTCCTGCTAATCCTAGCATGATAAAGAAGATTCAAAGAGAGTGAGATGCCAGCTCCTTTCATTCAGTCAGTAGCTTCAAACATTTCTGGACGTTTTTCAATGGCAAAAATAAATGAATATTGTAAATGCACAAACAGTAATATCTCCACATTGCAAGGTGCAATTCTGAAATTTTTTGCTTTTTCCTGTTAATCCTAGCATGATAAAGAAGATTCAAAGAGAGTGAGATGCCAGCTCCTTTCATTCAGTCAGTAGCTTCAAACATTTCTGGTATATGAAAAACATGTTTTTCAATGGCAAAAATCAATGAATATTGTAAATGCACAAACAGTAATATCTCCACATTGCAAGGTGCAATTCTGAAATTTTTTGCTTTTTCCTGCTAATCCTAGCATGATAAAGAAGATTCAAAGAGAGTGAGATGCCAGCTCCTTTCATTCAGTCAGTAGCTTCAAACATTTCTGGTATATGAAAAACATGTTTTTCAATGGCAAAAATCAATGAATATTGTAAATGCACAAACAGTAATATCTCCACATTGCAAGGTGCAATTCTGAAATTTTTTGCTTTTTCCTGTTAATCCTAGCATGATAAAGAAGATTCAAAGAGAGTGAGATGCCAGCTCCTTTCATTCAGTCAGTAGCTTCAAACATTTCTGGTATATGAAAAACATGTTTTTCAATGGCAAAAATCAATGAATATTGTAAATGCACAAACAGTAATATCTCCACTTTGCAAGGTGCAATTCTGAAATTTTTTGCTTTTTCCTGTTAATCCTAGCATGATAAAGAAGATTCAAAGAGAGTGAGATGCCAGCTCCTTTCATTCAGTCAGTAGCTTCAAACATTTCTGGTATATGAAAAACATGTTTTTCAATGGCAAAAATCAATGAATATTGTAAATGCACAAACAGTAATATCTCCACATTGCAAGGTGCAATTCTGAAATTTTTTGCTTTTTCCTGCTAATCCTAGCATGATAAAGAAGATTCAAAGAGAGTGAGATGCCAGCTCCTTTCATTCAGTCAGTAGCTTCAAACATTTCTGGTATATGAAAAACGTGTTTTTCAATGGCAAAAATCAATGAATATTGTAAATGCACAAACAGTAATATCTCCACATTGCAAGGTGCAATTCTGAAATTTTTAGCTTTTTCCTGTTAATCCTAGCATGATAAAGAAGATTCAAAGAGAGTGAGATGCCAGCTCCTTTCATTCAGTCAGTAGCTTCAAACATTTCTGGACGTTTTTCAATGGCAAAAATCAATGAATATTGTAAATGCACAAACAGTAATATCTCCACATTGCAAGGTGCAATTCTGAAATTTTTTGCTTTTTCCTGTTAATCCTAGCATGATAAAGAAGATTCAAAGAGAGTGAGATGCCAGCTCCTTTCATTCAGTCAGTAGCTTCAAACATTTCTGGTATATGAAAAACATGTTTTTCAATGGCAAAAATCAAGGAATATTGTAAATGCACAAACAGTAATATCTCCACATTGCAAGGTGCAATTCTGAAATTTTTTGCTTTTTCCTGCTTTTCCTAGCATGATAAAGAAGATTCAAAGAGAGTGAGATGCCAGCTCCTTTCATTCAGTCAGTAGCTTCAAACATTTCTGGTATATGAAAAACATGTTTTTCAATGGCAAAAATCAATGAATATTGTAAATGCACAAACAGTAATATCTCCACATTGCAAGGTGCAATTCTGAAATTTTTTGCTTTTTCCTGCTAATCCTAGCATGATAAAGAAGATTCAAAGAGAGTGAGATGCCAGCTCCTTTCATTCAGTCAGTAGCTTCAAACATTTCTGGACGTTTTTCAATGGCAAAAATCAATGAATATTGTAAATGCACAAACAGTAATATCTCCACATTGCAAGGTGCAATTCTGAAATTTTTTGCTTTTTCCTGTTAATCCTAGCATGATAAAGAAGATTCAAAGAGAGTGAGATGCCAGCTCCTTTAATTCAGTCAGTAGCTTCAAACATTTCTGGTATATGAAAAACATGTTTTTCAATGGCAAAAATCAATGAATATTGTAAATGCACAAACAGTAATATCTCCACATTGCAAGGTGCAATTCTGAAATTTTTTGCTTTTTCCTGCTAATCCTAGCATGATAAAGAAGATTCAAAGAGAGTGAGATGCCAGCTCCTTTCATTCAGTCAGTAGCTTCAAACATTTCTGGTATATGAAAAACATGTTTTTCAATGGCAAAAATCAATGAATATTGTAAATGCACAAACAGTAATATCTCCACATTGCACGGTGCAATTCTGAAATTTTTAGCTTTTTCCTGTTAATCCTAGCATGATAAAGAAGATTCAAAGAAAGTGAGATGCCAGCTCCTTTCATTCAGTCAGTAGCTTCAAACATTTCTGGTATATGAAAAACATGTTTTTCAATGGCAAAAATCAATGAATATTGTAAATGCACAAACAGTAATATCTCCACATTGCAAGGTGCAATTCTGAAATTTTTTGCTTTTTCCTGCTAATCCTAGCATGATAAAGAAGATTCAAAGAGAGTGAGATGCCATGTGGAGATATTACTGTTTGTGCATTTACAATATTCATTGATTTTTGCCATTGAAAAACGTCCAGAAATGTTTGAAGCTACTGACTGAATGAAAGGAGCTGGCATCTCACTCTCTTTGAATCTTCTTTATCATGCTAGGATTAGCAGGAAAAAGCAAAAAATTTCAGAATTGCACCTTGCAATGTGGAGATATTACTGTTTGTGCATTTACAATATTCATTGATTTTTGCCATTGAAAAACATGTTTTTCATATACCAGAAATGTTTGAAGCTACTGACTGAATGAAAGGAGCTGGCATCTCACTCTCTTTGAATCTTCTTTATCATGCTAGGAAAAGCAGGAAAAAGCAAAAAATTTCAGAATTGCACCTTGCAATGTGGAGATATTACTGTTTGTGCATTTACAATATTCATTGATTTTTGCCATTGAAAAACATCCAGAAATGTTTGAAGCTACTGACTGAATGAAAGGAGCTGGCATCTCACTCTCTTTGAATCTTCTTTATCATGCTAGGATTAACAGGAAAAAGCTAAAAATTTCAGAATTGCACCTTGCAATGTGGAGATATTACTGTTTGTGCATTTACAATATTCATTGATTTTTGCCATTGAAAAACATGTTTTTCATATACCAGAAATGTTTGAAGCTACTGACTGAATGAAAGGAGCTGGCATCTCACTCTCTTTGAATCTTCTTTATCATGCTAGGATTAACAGGAAAAAGCTAAAAATTTCAGAATTGCACCGTGCAATGTGGAGATATTACTGTTTGTGCATTTACAATATTCATTGATTTTTGCCATTGAAAAACATGTTTTTCATATACCAGAAATGTTTGAAGCTACTGACTGAATGAAAGGAGCTGGCATCTCACTCTCTTTGAATCTTCTTTATCATGCTAGGATTAACAGGAAAAAGCTAAAAATTTCAGAATTGCACCGTGCAATGTGGAGATATTACTGTTTGTGCATTTACAATATTCATTGATTTTTGCCATTGAAAAACATGTTTTTCATATACCAGAAATGTTTGAAGCTACTGACTGAATGAAAGGAGCTGGCATCTCACTCTCTTTGAATCTTCTTTATCATGCTAGGATTAGCAGGAAAAAGCAAAAAATTTCAGAATTGCACCTTGCAATGTGGAGATATTACTGTTTGTGCATTTACAATATTCATTGATTTTTGCCATTGAAAAACATGTTTTTCATATACCAGAAATGTTTGAAGCTACTGACTGAATGAAAGGAGCTGGCATCTCACTCTCTTTGAATCTTCTTTATCATGCTAGGATTAGCAGGAAAAAGCAAAAAATTTCAGAATTGCACCTTGCAATGTGGAGATATTACTGTTTGTGCATTTACAATATTCATTGATTTTTGCCATTGAAAAACATGTTTTTCATATACCAGAAATGTTTGAAGCTACTGACTGAATGAAAGGAGCTGGCATCTCACTCTCTTTGAATCTTCTTTATCATGCTAGGATTAACAGGAAAAAGCAAAAAATTTCAGAATTGCACCTTGCAATGTGGAGATATTACTGTTTGTGCATTTACAATATTCATTGATTTTTGCCATTGAAAAACATGTTTTTCATATACCAGAAATGTTTGAAGCTACTGACTGAATGAAAGGAGCTGGCATCTCACTCTCTTTGAATCTTCTTTATCATGCTAGGATTAACAGGAAAAAGCTAAAAATTTCAGAATTGCACCGTGCAATGTGGAGATATTACTGTTTGTGCATTTACAATATTCATTGATTTTTGCCATTGAAAAACATGTTTTTCATATACCAGAAATGTTTGAAGCTACTGACTGAATGAAAGGAGCTGGCATCTCACTCTCTTTGAATCTTCTTTATCATGCTAGGATTAGCAGGAAAAAGCAAAAAATTTCAGAATTGCACCTTGCAATGTGGAGATATTACTGTTTGTGCATTTACAATATTCATTGATTTTTGCCATTGAAAAACATGTTTTTCATATACCAGAAATGTTTGAAGCTACTGACTGAATGAAAGGAGCTGGCATCTCACTCTCTTTGAATCTTCTTTATCATGCTAGGATTAACAGGAAAAAGCTAAAAATTTCAGAATTGCACCGTGCAATGTGGAGATATTACTGTTTGTGCATTTACAATATTCATTGATTTTTGCCATTGAAAAACATGTTTTTCATATACCAGAAATGTTTGAAGCTACTGACTGAATGAAAGGAGCTGGCATCTCACTCTCTTTGAATCTTCTTTATCATGCTAGGATTAGCAGGAAAAAGCAAAAAATTTCAGAATTGCACCTTGCAATGTGGAGATATTACTGTTTGTGCATTTACAATATTCATTGATTTTTGCCATTGAAAAACATGTTTTTCATATACCAGAAATGTTTGAAGCTACTGACTGAATGAAAGGAGCTGGCATCTCACTCTCTTTGAATCTTCTTTATCATGCTAGGATTAACAGGAAAAAGCTAAAAATTTCAGAATTGCACCTTGCAATGTGGAGATATTACTGTTTGTGCATTTACAATATTCATTGATTTTTGCCATTGAAAAACATGTTTTTCATATACCAGAAATGTTTGAAGCTACTGACTGAATGAAAGGAGCTGGCATCTCACTCTCTTTGAATCTTCTTTATCATGCTAGGATTAGCAGGAAAAAGCAAAAAATTTCAGAATTGCACCTTGCAATGTGGAGATATTACTGTTTGTGCATTTACAATATTCATTGATTTTTGCCATTGAAAAACATGTTTTTCATATACCAGAAATGTTTGAAGCTACTGACTGAATGAAAGGAGCTGGCATCTCACTCTCTTTGAATCTTCTTTATCATGCTAGGATTAACAGGAAAAAGCTAAAAATTTCAGAATTGCACCGTGCAATGTGGAGATATTACTGTCTGTGCATTTACAATATTCATTGATTTTTGCCATTGAAAAACATGTTTTTCATATACCAGAAATGTTTGAAGCTACTGACTGAATGAAAGGAGCTGGCATCTCACTCTCTTTGAATCTTCTTTATCATGCTAGGATTAGCAGGAAAAAGCAAAAAATTTCAGAATTGCACCTTGCAATGTGGAGATATTACTGTTTGTGCATTTACAATATTCATTGATTTTTGCCATTGAAAAACATGTTTTTCATATACCAGAAATGTTTGAAGCTACTGACTGAATGAAAGGAGCTGGCATCTCACTCTCTTTGAATCTTCTTTATCATGCTAGGATTAACAGGAAAAAGCAAAAAATTTCAGAATTGCACCTTGCAATGTGGAGATATTACTGTTTGTGCATTTACAATATTCATTGATTTTTGCCATTGAAAAACATGTTTTTCATATACCAGAAATGTTTGAAGCTACTGACTGAATGAAAGGAGCTGGCATCTCACTCTCTTTGAATCTTCTTTATCATGCTAGGATTAACAGGAAAAAGCAAAAAATTTCAGAATTGCACCTTGCAATGTGGAGATATTACTGTTTGTGCATTTACAATATTCATTGATTTTTGCCATTGAAAAACATGTTTTTCATATACCAGAAATGTTTGAAGCTACTGACTGAATGAAAGGAGCTGGCATCTCACTCTCTTTGAATCTTCTTTATCATGCTAGGATTAGCAGGAAAAAGCAAAAAATTTCAGAATTGCACCTTGCAATGTGGAGATATTACTGTTTGTGCATTTACAATATTCATTGATTTTTGCCATTGAAAAACATGTTTTTCATATACCAGAAATGTTTGAAGCTACTGACTGAATGAAAGGAGCTGGCATCTCACTCTCTTTGAATCTTCTTTATCATGCTAGGATTAACAGGAAAAAGCAAAAAATTTCAGAATTGCACCTTGCAATGTGGAGATATTACTGTTTGTGCATTTACAATATTCATTGATTTTTGCCATTGAAAAACATGTTTTTCATATACCAGAAATGTTTGAAGCTACTGACTGAATGAAAGGAGCTGGCATCTCACTCTCTTTGAATCTTCTTTATCATGCTAGGATTAACAGGAAAAAGCTAAAAATTTCAGAATTGCACCGTGCAATGTGGAGATATTACTGTTTGTGCATTTACAATATTCATTGATTTTTGCCATTGAAAAACATGTTTTTCATATACCAGAAATGTTTGAAGCTACTGACTGAATGAAAGGAGCTGGCATCTCACTCTCTTTGAATCTTCTTTATCATGCTAGGATTAGCAGGAAAAAGCAAAAAATTTCAGAATTGCACCTTGCAATGTGGAGATATTACTGTTTGTGCATTTACAATATTCATTGATTTTTGCCATTGAAAAACATGTTTTTCATATACCAGAAATGTTTGAAGCTACTGACTGAATGAAAGGAGCTGGCATCTCACTCTCTTTGAATCTTCTTTATCATGCTAGGATTAACAGGAAAAAGCAAAAAATTTCAGAATTGCACCTTGCAATGTGGAGATATTACTGTTTGTGCATTTACAATATTCATTGATTTTTGCCATTGAAAAACATGTTTTTCATATACCAGAAATGTTTGAAGCTACTGACTGAATGAAAGGAGCTGGCATCTCACTCTCTTTGAATCTTCTTTATCATGCTAGGATTAACAGGAAAAAGCTAAAAATTTCAGAATTGCACCGTGCAATGTGGAGATATTACTGTTTGTGCATTTACAATATTCATTGATTTTTGCCATTGAAAAACATGTTTTTCATATACCAGAAATGTTTGAAGCTACTGACTGAATGAAAGGAGCTGGCATCTCACTCTCTTTGAATCTTCTTTATCATGCTAGGATTAGCAGGAAAAAGCAAAAAATTTCAGAATTGCACCTTGCAATGTGGAGATATTACTGTTTGTGCATTTACAATATTCATTGATTTTTGCCATTGAAAAACATGTTTTTCATATACCAGAAATGTTTGAAGCTACTGACTGAATGAAAGGAGCTGGCATCTCACTCTCTTTGAATCTTCTTTATCATGCTAGGATTAACAGGAAAAAGCTAAAAATTTCAGAATTGCACCGTGCAATGTGGAGATATTACTGTTTGTGCATTTACAATATTCATTGATTTTTGCCATTGAAAAACATGTTTTTCATATACCAGAAATGTTTGAAGCTACTGACTGAATGAAAGGAGCTGGCATCTCACTCTCTTTGAATCTTCTTTATCATGCTAGGATTAGCAGGAAAAAGCAAAAAATTTCAGAATTGCACCTTCCAATGTGGAGATATTACTGTTTGTGCATTTACAATATTCATTGATTTTTGCCATTGAAAAACATGTTTTTCATATACCAGAAATGTTTGAAGCTACTGACTGAATGAAAGGAGCTGGCATCTCACTCTCTTTGAATCTTCTTTATCATGCTAGGATTAACAGGAAAAAGCAAAAAATTTCAGAATTGCGCCTTGCAATGTGGAGATATTACTGTTTGTGCATTTACAATATTCATTGATTTTTGCCATTGAAAAACATGTTTTTCATATACCAGAAATGTTTGAAGCTACTGACTGAATGAAAGGAGCTGGCATCTCACTCTCTTTGAATCTTCTTTATCATGCTAGGATTAACAGGAAAAAGCTAAAAATTTCAGAATTGCACCGTGCAATGTGGAGATATTACTGTTTGTGCATTTACAATATTCATTGATTTTTGCCATTGAAAAACATGTTTTTCATATACCAGAAATGTTTGAAGCTACTGACTGAATGAAAGGAGCTGGCATCTCACTCTCTTTGAATCTTCTTTATCATGCTAGGATTAGCAGGAAAAAGCAAAAAATTTCAGAATTGCACCTTGCAATGTGGAGATATTACTGTTTGTGCATTTACAATATTCATTGATTTTTGCCATTGAAAAACATGTTTTTCATATACCAGAAATGTTTGAAGCTACTGACTGAATGAAAGGAGCTGGCATCTCACTCTCTTTGAATCTTCTTTATCATGCTAGGATTAACAGGAAAAAGCTAAAAATTTCAGAATTGCACCGTGCAATGTGGAGATATTACTGTTTGTGCATTTACAATATTCATTGATTTTTGCCATTGAAAAACATGTTTTTCATATACCAGAAATGTTTGAAGCTACTGACTGAATGAAAGGAGCTGGCATCTCACTCTCTTTGAATCTTCTTTATCATGCTAGGATTAGCAGGAAAAAGCAAAAAATTTCAGAATTGCACCTTGCAATGTGGAGATATTACTGTTTGTGCATTTACAATATTCATTGATTTTTGCCATTGAAAAACATGTTTTTCATATACCAGAAATGTTTGAAGCTACTGACTGAATGAAAGGAGCTGGCATCTCACTCTCTTTGAATCTTCTTTATCATGCTAGGATTAACAGGAAAAAGCAAAAAATTTCAGAATTGCACCTTGCAATGTGGAGATATTACTGTTTGTGCATTTACAATATTCATTGATTTTTGCCATTGAAAAACATGTTTTTCATATACCAGAAATGTTTGAAGCTACTGACTGAATGAAAGGAGCTGGCATCTCACTCTCTTTGAATCTTCTTTATCATGCTAGGATTAACAGGAAAAAGCTAAAAATTTCAGAATTGCACCGTGCAATGTGGAGATATTACTGTTTGTGCATTTACAATATTCATTGATTTTTGCCATTGAAAAACATGTTTTTCATATACCAGAAATGTTTGAAGCTACTGACTGAATGAAAGGAGCTGGCATCTCACTCTCTTTGAATCTTCTTTATCATGCTAGGATTAGCAGGAAAAAGCAAAAAATTTCAGAATTGCACCTTGCAATGTGGAGATATTACTGTTTGTGCATTTACAATATTCATTGATTTTTGCCATTGAAAAACATGTTTTTCATATACCAGAAATGTTTGAAGCTACTGACTGAATGAAAGGAGCTGGCATCTCACTCTCTTTGAATCTTCTTTATCATGCTAGGATTAACAGGAAAAAGCTAAAAATTTCAGAATTGCACCGTGCAATGTGGAGATATTACTGTTTGTGCATTTACAATATTCATTGATTTTTGCCATTGAAAAACATGTTTTTCATATACCAGAAATGTTTGAAGCTACTGACTGAATGAAAGGAGCTGGCATCTCACTCTCTTTGAATCTTCTTTATCATGCTAGGATTAGCAGGAAAAAGCAAAAAATTTCAGAATTGCACCTTGCAATGTGGAGATATTACTGTTTGTGCATTTACAATATTCATTGATTTTTGCCATTGAAAAACATGTTTTTCATATACCAGAAATGTTTGAAGCTACTGACTGAATGAAAGGAGCTGGCATCTCACTCTCTATGAATCTTCTTTATCATGCTAGGATTAACAGGAAAAAGCAAAAAATTTCAGAATTGCACCTTGCAATGTGGAGATATTACTGTTTGTGCATTTACAATATTCATTGATTTTTGCCATTGAAAAACATGTTTTTCATATACCAGAAATGTTTGAAGCTACTGACTGAATGAAAGGAGCTGGCATCTCACTCTCTTTGAATCTTCTTTATCATGCTAGGATTAACAGGAAAAAGCTAAAAATTTCAGAATTGCACCGTGCAATGTGGAGATATTACTGTTTGTGCATTTACAATATTCATTGATTTTTGCCATTGAAAAACATGTTTTTCATATACCAGAAATGTTTGAAGCTACTGACTGAATGAAAGGAGCTGGCATCTCACTCTCTTTGAATCTTCTTTATCATGCTAGGATTAGCAGGAAAAAGCAAAAAATTTCAGAATTGCACCTTGCAATGTGGAGATATTACTGTTTGTGCATTTACAATATTCATTGATTTTTGCCATTGAAAAACATGTTTTTCATATACCAGAAATGTTTGAAGCTACTGACTGAATGAAAGGAGCTGGCATCTCACTCTCTTTGAATCTTCTTTATCATGCTAGGATTAGCAGGAAAAAGCAAAAAATTTCAGAATTGCACCTTGCAATGTGGAGATATTACTGTTTGTGCATTTACAATATTCATTGATTTTTGCCATTGAAAAACATGTTTTTCATATACCAGAAATGTTTGAAGCTACTGACTGAATGAAAGGAGCTGGCATCTCACTCTCTTTGAATCTTCTTTATCATGCTAGGATTAACAGGAAAAAGCTAAAAATTTCAGAATTGCACCGTGCAATGTGGAGATATTACTGTTTGTGCATTTACAATATTCATTGATTTTTGCCATTGAAAAACATGTTTTTCATATACCAGAAATGTTTGAAGCTACTGACTGAATGAAAGGAGCTGGCATCTCACTCTCTTTGAATCTTCTTTATCATGATAAAGAAGATTCAAAGAGAGTGAGATGCCAGCTCCTTTCATTCAGTCAGTAGCTTCAAACATTTCTGGACGTTTTTCAATGGCAAAAATCAATGAATATTGTAAATGCACAAACAGTAATATCTCCACATTGCAAGGTGCAATTCTGAAATTTTTTGCTTTTTCCTGTTAATCCTAGCATGATAAAGAAGATTCAAAGAGAGTGAGATGCCAGCTCCTTTCATTCAGTCAGTAGCTTCAAACATTTCTGGTATATGAAAAACATGTTTTTCAATGGCAAAAATCAATGAATATTGTAAATGCACAAACAGTAATATCTCCACATTGCAAGGTGCAATTCTGAAATTTTTTGCTTTTTCCTGTTAATCCTAGCATGATAAAGAAGATTCAAAGAGAGTGAGATGCCAGCTCCTTTCATTCAGTCAGTAGCTTCAAACATTTCTGGTATATGAAAAACATGTTTTTCAATGGCAAAAATCAATGAATATTGTAAATGCACAAACAGTAATATCTCCACATTGCAAGGTGCAATTCTGAAATTTTTTGCTTTTTCCTGCTAATCCTAGCATGATAAAGAAGATTCAAAGTGTGAGATGCCAGCTCCTTTCATTCAGTCAGTAGCTTCAAACATTTCTGGTATATGAAAAACATGTTTTTCAATGGCAAAAATCAATGAATATTGTAAATGCACAAACAGTAATATCTCCACATTGCAAGGTGCAATTCTGAAATTTTTTGCTTTTTCCTGCTAATCCTAGCATGATAAAGAAGATTCAAAGAGAGTGAGATGCCAGCTCCTTTCATTCAGTCAGTAGCTTCAAACATTTCTGGACGTTTTTCAATGGCAAAAATCAATGAATATTGTAAATGCACAAACAGTAATATCTCCACATTGCAAGGTGCAATTCTGAATTTTTTTGCTTTTTCCTGCTAATCCTAGCATGATAAAGAAGATTCAAAGAGAGTGAGATGCCAGCTCCTTTCATTCAGTCAGTAGCTTCAAACATTTCTGGACGTTTTTCAATGGCAAAAATCAATGAATATTGTAAATGCACAAACAGTAATATCTCCACATTGCAAGGTGCAATTCTGAAATTTTTTGCTTTTTCCTGTTAATCCTAGCATGATAAAGAAGATTCAAAGAGAGTGAGATGCCAGCTCCTTTCATTCAGTCAGTAGCTTCAAACATTTCTGGTATATGAAAAACATGTTTTTCAATGGCAAAAATCAATGAATATTGTAAATGCACAAACAGTAATATCTCCACATTGCAAGGTGCAATTCTGAAATTTTTTGCTTTATCCTGCTAATCCTAGCATGATAAAGAAGATTCAAAGAGAGTGAGATGCCAGCTCCTTTCATTCAGTCAGTAGCTTCAAACATTTCTGGTATATGAAAAACATGTTTTTCAATGGCAAAAATCAATGAATATTGTAAATGCACAAACAGTAATATCTCCACATTGCAAGGTGCAATTCTGAAATTTTTTGCTTTTTCCTGCTAATCCTAGCATGATAAAGAAGATTCAAAGAGAGTGAGATGCCAGCTCCTTTCATTCAGTCAGTAGCTTCAAACATTTCTGGTATATGAAAAACATGTTTTTCAATGGCAAAAATCAATGAATATTGTAAATGCACAAACAGTAATATCTCCACATTGCAAGGTGCAATTCTGAAATTTTTAGCTTTTTCCTGTTAATCCTAGCATGATAAAGAAGATTCAAAGAGAGTGAGATGCCAGCTCCTTTCATTCAGTCAGTAGCTTCAAACATTTCTGGTATATGAAAAACATGTTTTTCAATGGCAAAAATCAATGAATATTGTAAATGCACAAACAGTAATATCTCCACATTGCAAGGTGCAATTCTGAAATTTTTTGCTTTTTCCTGTTAATCCTAGCATGATAAAGAAGATTCAAAGAGAGTGAGATGCCAGCTCCTTTCATTCAGTCAGTAGCTTCAAACATTTCTGGTATATGAAAAACATGTTTTTCAATGGCAAAAATCAATGAATATTGTAAATGCACAAACAGTAATATCTCCACATTGCAAGGTGCAATTCTGAAATTTTTTGCTTTTTCCTGCTAATCCTAGCATGATAAAGAAGATTCAAAGAGAGTGAGATGCCAGCTCCTTTCATTCAGTCAGTAGCTTCAAACATTTCTGGTATATGAAAAACATGTTTTTCAATGGCAAAAATCAATGAATATTGTAAATGCACAAACAGTAATATCTCCACATTGCACGGTGCAATTCTGAAATTTTTAGCTTTTTCCTGTTAATCCTAGCATGATAAAGAAGATTCAAAGAGAGTGAGATGCCAGCTCCTTTCATTCAGTCAGTAGCTTCAAACATTTCTGGACGTTTTTCAATGGCAAAAATCAATGAATATTGTAAATGCACAAACAGTAATATCTCCACATTGCAAGGTGCAATTCTGAAATTTTTTGCTTTTTCCTGTTAATCCTAGCATGATAAAGAAGATTCAAAGAGAGTGAGATGCCAGCTCCTTTCATTCAGTCAGTAGCTTCAAACATTTCTGGTATATGAAAAACATGTTTTTCAATGGCAAAAATCAATGAATATTGTAAATGCACAAACAGTAATATCTCCACATTGCAAGGTGCAATTCTGAAATTTTTTGCTTTATCCTGCTAATCCTAGCATGATAAAGAAGATTCAAAGAGAGTGAGATGCCAGCTCCTTTCATTCAGTCAGTAGCTTCAAACATTTCTGGTATATGAAAAACATGTTTTTCAATGGCAAAAATCAATGAATATTGTAAATGCACAAACAGTAATATCTCCACATTGCAAGGTGCAATTCTGAAATTTTTTGCTTTTTCCTGCTAATCCTAGCATGATAAAGAAGATTCAAAGAGAGTGAGATGCCAGCTCCTTTCATTCAGTCAGTAGCTTCAAACATTTCTGGTATATGAAAAACATGTTTTTCAATGGCAAAAATCAATGAATATTGTAAATGCACAAACAGTAATATCTCCACATTGCACGGTGCAATTCTGAAATTTTTAGCTTTTTCCTGTTAATCCTAGCATGATAAAGAAGATTCAAAGAGAGTGAGATGCCAGCTCCTTTCATTCAGTCAGTAGCTTCAAACATTTCTGGTATATGAAAAACATGTTTTTCAATGGCAAAAATCAATGAATATTGTAAATGCACAAACAGTAATATCTCCACATTGCAAGGTGCAATTCTGAAATTTTTTGCTTTTTCCTGTTAATCCTAGCATGATAAAGAAGATTCAAAGAGAGTGAGATGCCAGCTCCTTTCATTCAGTCAGTAGCTTCAAACATTTCTGGTATATGAAAAACATGTTTTTCAATGGCAAAAATCAATGAATATTGTAAATGCACAAACAGTAATATCTCCACATTGCAAGGTGCAATTCTGAAATTTTTTGCTTTTTCCTGCTAATCCTAGCATGATAAAGAAGATTCAAAGAGAGTGAGATGCCAGCTCCTTTCATTCAGTCAGTAGCTTCAAACATTTCTGGTATATGAAAAACATGTTTTTCAATGGCAAAAATCAATGAATATTGTAAATGCACAAACAGTAATATCTCCACATTGCACGGTGCAATTCTGAAATTTTTAGCTTTTTCCTGTTAATCCTAGCATGATAAAGAAGATTCAAAGAGAGTGAGATGCCAGCTCCTTTCATTCAGTCAGTAGCTTCAAACATTTCTGGTATATGAAAAACATGTTTTTCAATGGCAAAAATCAATGAATATTGTAAATGCACAAACAGTAATATCTCCACATTGCAAGGTGCAATTCTGAAATTTTTTGCTTTTTCCTGCTAATCCTAGCATGATAAAGAAGATTCAAAGAGAGTGAGATGCCAGCTCCTTTCATTCAGTCAGTAGCTTCAAACATTTCTGGTATATGAAAAACATGTTTTTCAATGGCAAAAATCAATGAATATTGTAAATGCACAAACAGTAATATCTCCACATTGCACGGTGCAATTCTGAAATTTTTAGCTTTTTCCTGTTAATCCTAGCATGATAAAGAAGATTCAAAGAGAGTGAGATGCCAGCTCCTTTCATTCAGTCAGTAGCTTCAAACATTTCTGGACGTTTTTCAATGGCAAAAATCAATGAATATTGTAAATGCACAAACAGTAATATCTCCACATTGCAAGGTGCAATTCTGAAATTTTTTGCTTTTTCCTGTTAATCCTAGCATGATAAAGAAGATTCAAAGAGAGTGAGATGCCAGCTCCTTTCATTCAGTCAGTAGCTTCAAACATTTCTGGTATATGAAAAACATGTTTTTCAATGGCAAAAATCAATGAATATTGTAAATGCACAAACAGTAATATCTCCACATTGCAAGGTGCAATTCTGAAATTTTTTGCTTTTTCCTGTTAATCCTAGCATGATAAAGAAGATTCAAAGAGAGTGAGATGCCAGCTCCTTTCATTCAGTCAGTAGCTTCAAACATTTCTGGTATATGAAAAACATGTTTTTCAATGGCAAAAATCAATGAATATTGTAAATGCACAAACAGTAATATCTCCACATTACAAGGTGCAATTCTGAAATTTTTTGCTTTTTCCTGCTAATCCTAGCATGATAAAGAAGATTCAAAGAGAGTGAGATGCCAGCTCCTTTCATTCAGTCAGTAGCTTCAAACATTTCTGGTATATGAAAAACATGTTTTTCAATGGCAAAAATCAATGAATATTGTAAATGCACAAACAGTAATATCTCCACATTGCACGGTGCAATTCTGAAATTTTTAGCTTTTTCCTGTTAATCCTAGCATGATAAAGAAGATTCAAAGAGAGTGAGATGCCAGCTCCTTTCATTCAGTCAGTAGCTTCAAACATTTCTGGTATATGAAAAACATGTTTTTCAATGGCAAAAATCAATGAATATTGTAAATGCACAAACAGTAATATCTCCACATTGCAAGGTGCAATTCTGAAATTGTTTGCTTTTTCCTGCTAATCCTAGCATGATAAAGAAGATTCAAAGAGAGTGAGATGCCAGCTCCTTTCATTCAGTCAGTAGCTTCAAACATTTCTGGTATATGAAAAACATGTTTTTCAATGGCAAAAATCAATGAATATTGTAAATGCACAAACAGTAATATCTCCACATTGCACGGTGCAATTCTGAAATTTTTAGCTTTTTCCTGTTAATCCTAGCATGATAAAGAAGATTCAAAGAGAGTGAGATGCCAGCTCCTTTCATTCAGTCAGTAGCTTCAAACATTTCTGGTATATGAAAAACATGTTTTTCAATGGCAAAAATCAATGAATATTGTAAATGCACAAACAGTAATATCTCCACATTGCAAGGTGCAATTCTGAAATTTTTTGCTTTTTCCTGTTAATCCTAGCATGATAAAGAAGATTCAAAGAGAGTGAGATGCCAGCTCCTTTCATTCAGTCAGTAGCTTCAAACATTTCTGGAATTTGAAAAACATGTTTTTCAATGGCAAAAATCAATGAATATTGTAAATGCACAAACAGTAATATCTCCACATTGCAAGGTGCAATTCTGAAATTTTTTGCTTTTTCCTGCTAATCCTAGCATGATAAAGAAGATTCAAAGAGAGTGAGATGCCAGCTCCTTTCATTCAGTCAGTAGCTTCAAACATTTCTGGTATATGAAAAACATGTTTTTCAATGGCAAAAATCAATGAATATTGTAAATGCACAAACAGTAATATCTCCACATTGCACGGTGCAATTCTGAAATTTTTAGCTTTTTCCTGTTAATCCTAGCATGATAAAGAAGATTCAAAGAGAGTGAGATGCCAGCTCCTTTCATTCAGTCAGTAGCTTCAAACATTTCTGGTATATGAAAAACATGTTTTTCAATGGCAAAAATCAATGAATATTGTAAATGCACAAACAGTAATATCTCCACATTGCAAGGTGCAATTCTGAAATTTTTTGCTTTTTCCTGCTAATCCTAGCATGATAAAGAAGATTCAAAGAGAGTGAGATGCCAGCTCCTTTCATTCAGTCAGTAGCTTCAAACATTTCTGGTATATGAAAAACATGTTTTTCAATGGCAAAAATCAATGAATATTGTAAATGCATAAACAGTAATATCTCCACATTGCACGGTGCAATTCTGAAATTTTTAGCTTTTTCCTGTTAATCCTAGCATGATAAAGAAGATTCAAAGAGAGTGAGATGCCAGCTCCTTTCATTCAGTCAGTAGCTTCAAACATTTCTGGTATATGAAAAACATGTTTTTCAATGGCAAAAATCAATGAATATTGTAAATGCACAAACAGTAATATCTCCACATTGCAAGGTGCAATTCTGAAATTTTTTGCTTTTTCCTGTTAATCCTAGCATGATAAAGAAGATTCAAAGAGAGTGAGATGCCAGCTCCTTTCATTCAGTCAGTAGCTTCAAACATTTCTGGTATATGAAAAACATGTTTTTCAATTGCAAAAATCAATGAATATTGTAAATGCACAAACAGTAATATCTCCACATTGCAAGGTGCAATTCTGAAATTTTTTGCTTTTTCCTGCTAATCCTAGCATGATAAAGAAGATTCAAAGAGAGTGAGATGCCAGCTCCTTTCATTCAGTCAGTAGCTTCAAACATTTCTGGTATATGAAAAACATGTTTTTCAATGGCAAAAATCAATGAATATTGTAAATGCACAAACAGTAATATCTCCACATTGCACGGTGCAATTCTGAAATTTTTAGCTTTTTCCTGTTAATCCTAGCATGATAAAGAAGATTCAAAGAGAGTGAGATGCCAGCTCCTTTCATTCAGTCAGTAGCTTCAAACATTTCTGGTATATGAAAAACATGTTTTTCAATGGCAAAAATCAATGAATATTGTAAATGCACAAACAGTAATATCTCCACATTGCAAGGTGCAATTCTGAAATTTTTTGCTTTTTCCTGCTAATCCTAGCATGATAAAGAAGATTCAAAGAGAGTGAGATGCCAGCTCCTTTCATTCAGTCAGTAGCTTCAAACATTTCTGGTATATGAAAAACATGTTTTTCAATGGCAAAAATCAATGAATATTGTAAATGCACAAACAGTAATATCTCCACATTGCAAGGTGCAATTCTGAAATTTTTTGCTTTATCCTGCTAATCCTAGCATGATAAAGAAGATTCAAAGAGAGTGAGATGCCAGCTCCTTTCATTCAGTCAGTAGCTTCAAACATTTCTGGTATATGAAAAACATGTTTTTCAATGGCAAAAATCAATGAATATTGTAAATGCACAAACAGTAATATCTCCACATTGCAAGGTGCAATTCTGAAATTTTTTGCTTTTTCCTGCTAATCCTAGCATGATAAAGAAGATTCAAAGAGAGTGAGATGCCAGCTCCTTTCATTCAGTCAGTAGCTTCAAACATTTCTGGTATATGAAAAACATGTTTTTCAATGGCAAAAATCAATGAATATTGTAAATGCACAAACAGTAATATCTCCACATTGCACGGTGCAATTCTGAAATTTTTAGCTTTTTCCTGTTAATCCTAGCATGATAAAGAAGATTCAAAGAGAGTGAGATGCCAGCTCCTTTCATTCAGTCAGTAGCTTCAAACATTTCTGGTATATGAAAAACATGTTTTTCAATGGCAAAAATCAATGAATATTGTAAATGCACAAACAGTAATATCTCCACATTGCAAGGTGCAATTCTGAAATTTTTTGCTTTTTCCTGTTAATCCTAGCATGATAAAGAAGATTCAAAGAGAGTGAGATGCCAGCTCCTTTCATTCAGTCAGTAGCTTCAAACATTTCTGGTATATGAAAAACATGTTTTTCAATGGCAAAAATCAATGAATATTGTAAATGCACAAACAGTAATATCTCCACATTGCAAGGTGCAATTCTGAAATTTTTTGCTTTTTCCTGCTAATCCTAGCATGATAAAGAAGATTCAAAGAGAGTGAGATGCCAGCTCCTTTCATTCAGTCAGTAGCTTCAAACATTTCTGGTATATGAAAAACATGTTTTTCAATGGCAAAAATCAATGAATATTGTAAATGCACAAACAGTAATATCTCCACATTGCACGGTGCAATTCTGAAATTTTTAGCTTTTTCCTGTTAATCCTAGCATGATAAAGAAGATTCAAAGAGAGTGAGATGCCAGCTCCTTTCATTCAGTCAGTAGCTTCAAACATTTCTGGTATATGAAAAACATGTTTTTCAATGGCAAAAATCAATGAATATTGTAAATGCACAAACAGTAATATCTCCACATTGCAAGGTGCAATTCTGAAATTTTTTGCTTTTTCCTGCTAATCCTAGCATGATAAAGAAGATTCAAAGAGAGTGAGATGCCAGCTCCTTTCATTCAGTCAGTAGCTTCAAACATTTCTGGTATATGAAAAACATGTTTTTCAATGGCAAAAATCAATGAATATTGTAAATGCACAAACAGTAATATCTCCACATTGCACGGTGCAATTCTGAAATTTTTAGCTTTTTCCTGTTAATCCTAGCATGATAAAGAAGATTCAAAGAGAGTGAGATGCCAGCTCCTTTCATTCAGTCAGTAGCTTCAAACATTTCTGGTATATGAAAAACATGTTTTTCAATGGCAAAAATCAATGAATATTGTAAATGCACAAACAGTAATATCTCCACATTGCAAGGTGCAATTCTGAAATGTTTTGCTTTTTCCTGCTAATCCTAGCATGATAAAGAAGATTCAAAGAGAGTGAGATGCCAGCTCCTTTCATTCAGTCAGTAGCTTCAAACATTTCTGGTATATGAAAAACATGTTTTTCAATGGCAAAAATCAATGAATATTGTAAATGCACAAACAGTAATATCTCCACATTGCACGGTGCAATTCTGAAATTTTTAGCTTTTTCCTGTTAATCCTAGCATGATAAAGAAGATTCAAAGAGAGTGAGATGCCAGCTCCTTTCATTCAGTCAGTAGCTTCAAACATTTCTGGTATATGAAAAACATGTTTTTCAATGGCAAAAATCAATGAATATTGTAAATGCACAAACAGTAATATCTCCACATTGCAAGGTGCAATTCTGAAATTTTTTGCTTTTTCCTGTTAATCCTAGCATGATAAAGAAGATTCAAAGAGAGTGAGATGCCAGCTCCTTTCATTCAGTCAGTAGCTTCAAACATTTCTGGTATATGAAAAACATGTTTTTCAATGGCAAAAATCAATGAATATTGTAAATGCACAAACAGTAATATCTCCACATTGCAAGGTGCAATTCTGAATTTTTTTGCTTTTTCCTGCTAATCCTAGCATGATAAAGAAGATTCAAAGAGAGTGAGATGCCAGCTCCTTTCATTCAGTCAGTAGCTTCAAACATTTCTGGTATATGAAAAACATGTTTTTCAATGGCAAAAATCAATGAATATTGTAAATGCACAAACAGTAATATCTCCACATTGCAAGGTGCAATTCTGAAATTTTTTGCTTTTTCCTGCTAATCCTAGCATGATAAAGAAGATTCAAAGAGAGTGAGATGCCAGCTCCTTTCATTCAGTCAGTAGCTTCAAACATTTCTGGTATATGAAAAACATGTTTTTCAATGGCAAAAATCAATGAATATTGTAAATGCACAAACAGTAATATCTCCACATTGCACGGTGCAATTCTGAAATTTTTAGCTTTTTCCTGTTAATCCTAGCATGATAAAGAAGATTCAAAGAGAGTGAGATGCCAGCTCCTTTCATTCAGTCAGTAGCTTCAAACATTTCTGGTATATGAAAAACATGTTTTTCAATGGCAAAAATCAATGAATATTGTAAATGCACAAACAGTAATATCTCCACATTGCAAGGTGCAATTCTGAAATTTTTTGCTTTTTCCTGCTAATCCTAGCATGATAAAGAAGATTCAAAGAGAGTGAGATGCCAGCTCCTTTCATTCAGTCAGTAGCTTCAAACATTTCTGGTATATGAAAAACATGTTTTTCAATGGCAAAAATCAATGAATATTGTAAATGCACAAACAGTAATATCTCCACATTGCACGGTGCAATTCTGAAATTTTTAGCTTTTTCCTGTTAATCCTAGCATGATAAAGAAGATTCAAAGAGAGTGAGATGCCAGCTCCTTTCATTCAGTCAGTAGCTTCAAACATTTCTGGTATATGAAAAACATGTTTTTCAATGGCAAAAATCAATGAATATTGTAAATGCACAAACAGTAATATCTCCACATTGCAAGGTGCAATTCTGAAATTTTTAGCTTTTTCCTGTTAATCCTAGCATGATAGAAGATTCAAAGAGAGTGAGATGCCAGCTCCTTTCATTCAGTCAGTAGCTTCAAACATTTCTGGTATATGAAAAACATGTTTTTCAATGGCAAAAATCAATGAATATTGTAAATGCACAAACAGTAATATCTCCACATTGCAAGGTGCAATTCTGAAATTTTTTGCTTTTTCCTGCTAATCCTAGCATGATGAAGATTCAAAGAGAGTGAGATGCCAGCTCCTTTCATTCAGTCAGTAGCTTCAAACATTTCTGGACGTTTTTCAATGGCAAAAATCAATGAATATTGTAAATGCACAAACAGTAATATCTCCACATTGCAAGGTGCAATTCTGAAATTTTTTGCTTTTTCCTGTTAATCCTAGCCTGATAAAGAAGATTCAAAGAGAGTGAGATGCCAGCTCCTTTCATTCAGTCAGTAGCTTCAAACATTTCTGGTATATGAAAAACATGTTTTTCAATGGCAAAAATCAATGAATATTGTAAATGCACAAACAGTAATATCTCCACATTGCAAGGTGCAATTCTGAAATTTTTTGCTTTTTCCTGTTAATCCTAGCATGATAAAGAAGATTCAAAGAGAGTGAGATGCCAGCTCCTTTCATTCAGTCAGTAGCTTCAAACATTTCTGGTATATGAAAAACATGTTTTTCAATGGCAAAAATCAATGAATATTGTAAATGCACAAACAGTAATATCTCCACATTGCAAGGTGCAATTCTGAATTTTTTTGCTTTTTCCTGCTAATCCTAGCATGATAAAGAAGATTCAAAGAGAGTGAGATGCCAGCTCCTTTCATTCAGTCAGTAGCTTCAAACATTTCTGGTATATGAAAAACATGTTTTTCAATGGCAAAAATCAATGAATATTGTAAATGCACAAACAGTAATATCTCCACATTGCAAGGTGCAATTCTGAAATTTTTTGCTTTTTCCTGCTAATCCTAGCATGATAAAGAAGATTCAAAGAGAGTGAGATGCCAGCTCCTTTCATTCAGTCAGTAGCTTCAAACATTTCTGGTATATGAAAAACATGTTTTTCAATGGCAAAAATCAATGAATATTGTAAATGCACAAACAGTAATATCTCCACATTGCACGGTGCAATTCTGAAATTTTTAGCTTTTTCCTGTTAATCCTAGCATGATAAAGAAGATTCAAAGAGAGTGAGATGCCAGCTCCTTTCATTCAGTCAGTAGCTTCAAACATTTCTGGTATATGAAAAACATGTTTTTCAATGGCAAAAATCAATGAATATTGTAAATGCACAAACAGTAATATCTCCACATTGCAAGGTGCAATTCTGAAATTTTTTGCTTTTTCCTGCTAATCCTAGCATGATAAAGAAGATTCAAAGAGAGTGAGATGCCAGCTCCTTTCATTCAGTCAGTAGCTTCAAACATTTCTGGTATATGAAAAACATGTTTTTCAATGGCAAAAATCAATGAATATTGTAAATGCACAAACAGTAATATCTCCACATTGCACGGTGCAATTCTGAAATTTTTAGCTTTTTCCTGTTAATCCTAGCATGATAAAGAAGATTCAAAGAGAGTGAGATGCCAGCTCCTTTCATTCAGTCAGTAGCTTCAAACATTTCTGGTATATGAAAAACATGTTTTTCAATGGCAAAAATCAATGAATATTGTAAATGCACAAACAGTAATATCTCCACATTGCAAGGTGCAATTCTGAAATTTTTTGCTTTTTCCTGCTAATCCTAGCATGATAAAGAAGATTCAAAGAGAGTGAGATGCCAGCTCCTTTCATTCAGTCAGTAGCTTCAAACATTTCTGGTATATGAAAAACATGTTTTTCAATGGCAAAAATCAATGAATATTGTAAATGCACAAACAGTAATATCTCCACATTGCACGGTGCAATTCTGAAATTTTTAGCTTTTTCCTGTTAATCCTAGCATGATAGAAGATTCAAAGAGAGTGAGATGCCAGCTCCTTTCATTCAGTCAGTAGCTTCAAACATTTCTGGTATATGAAAAACATGTTTTTCAATGGCAAAAATCAATGAATATTGTAAATGCACAAACAGTAATATCTCCACATTGCAAGGTGCAATTCTGAAATTTTTTGCTTTTTCCTGCTAATCCTAGCATGATGAAGATTCAAAGAGAGTGAGATGCCAGCTCCTTTCATTCAGTCAGTAGCTTCAAACATTTCTGGACGTTTTTCAATGGCAAAAATTAATGAATATTGTAAATGCACAAACAGTAATATCTCCACATTGCAAGGTGCAATTCTGAAATTTTTTGTTTTTTCCTGCTAATCCTAGCATGATAAAGAAGATTCAAAGAGAGTGAGATGCCAGCTCCTTTCATTCAGTCAGCAGCTTCAAACATTTCTGGTATATGAAAAACATGTTTTTCAATGGCAAAAATCAATGAATATTGTAAATGCACAAACAGTAATATCTCCACATTGCAAGGTGCAATTCTGAAATTTTTTGCTTTTTCCTGTTAATCCTAGCATGATAAAGAAGATTCAAAGAGAGTGAGATGCCAGCTCCTTTCATTCAGTCAGTAGCTTCAAACATTTCTGGTATATGAAAAACATGTTTTTCAATGGCAAAAATCAATGAATATTGTAAATGCACAAACAGTAATATCTCCACATTGCAAGGTGCAATTCTGAAATTTTTTGCTTTTTCCTGCTAATCCTAGCATGATAAAGAAGATTCAAAGAGAGTGAGATGCCAGCTCCTTTCATTCAGTCAGTAGCTTCAAACATTTCTGGTATATGAAAAACATGTTTTTCAATGGCAAAAATCAATGAATATTGTAAATGCACAAACAGTAATATCTCCACATTGCACGGTGCAATTCTGAAATTTTTAGCTTTTTCCTGTTAATCCTAGCATGATAAAGAAGATTCAAAGAGAGTGAGATGCCAGCTCCTTTCATTCAGTCAGTAGCTTCAAACATTTCTGGACGTTTTTCAATGGCAAAAATTAATGAATATTGTAAATGCACAAACAGTAATATCTCCACATTGCAAGGTGCAATTCTGAAATTTTTTGCTTTTTCCTGCTAATCCTAGCATGATAAAGAAGATTCAAAGAGAGTGAGATGCCAGCTCCTTTCATTCAGTCAGTAGCTTCAAACATTTCTGGTATATGAAAAAGATGTTTTTCAATGGCAAAAATCAATGAATATTGTAAATGCACAAACAGTAATATCTCCACATTGCAAGGTGCAATTCTGAAATTTTTTGCTTTTTCCTGCTAATCCTAGCATGATAAAGAAGATTCAAAGAGAGTGAGATGCCAGCTCCTTTCATTCAGTCAGTAGCTTCAAACATTTCTGGTATATGAAAAAATGTTTTTCAATGGCAAAAATCAATGAATATTGTAAATGCACAAACAGTAATATCTCCACAATGCACGGTGCAATTCTGAAATTTTTAGCTTTTTCCTGTTAATCCTAGCATGATAAAGAAGATTCAAAGAGAGTGAGATGCCAGCTCCTTTCATTCAGTCAGTAGCTTCAAACATTTCTGGTATATGAAAAACATGTTTTTCAATGGCAAAAATCAATGAATATTGTAAATGCACAAACAGTAATATCTCCACATTGCAAGGTGCAATTCTGAAATTTTTTGCTTTTTCCTGTTAATCCTAGCATGATAAAGAAGATTCAAAGAGAGTGAGATGCCAGCTCCTTTCATTCAGTCAGTAGCTTCAAACATTTCTGGTATATGAAAAACATGTTTTTCAATGGCAAAAATCAATGAATATTGTAAATGCACAAACAGTAATATCTCCACATTGCAAGGTGCAATTCTGAAATTTTTTGCTTTTTCCTGCTAATCCTAGCATGATAAAGAAGATTCAAAGAGAGTGAGATGCCAGCTCCTTTCATTCAGTCAGTAGCTTCAAACATTTCTGGTATATGAAAAACATGTTTTTCAATGGCAAAAATCAATGAATATTGTAAATGCACAAACAGTAATATCTCCACATTGCACGGTGCAATTCTGAAATTTTTAGCTTTTTCCTGTTAATCCTAGCATGATAAAGAAGATTCAAAGAGAGTGAGATGCCAGCTCCTTTCATTCAGTCAGTAGCTTCAAACATTTCTGGTATATGAAAAACATGTTTTTCAATGGCAAAAATCAATGAATATTGTAAATGCACAAACAGTAATATCTCCACATTGCAAGGTGCAATTCTGAAATTTTTTGCTTTTTCCTGCTAATCCTAGCATGATGAAGATTCAAAGAGAGTGAGATGCCAGCTCCTTTCATTCAGTCAGTAGCTTCAAACATTTCTGGACGTTTTTCAATGGCAAAAATTAATGAATATTGTAAATGCACAAACAGTAATATCTCCACATTGCAAGGTGCAATTCTGAAATTTTTTGTTTTTTCCTGCTAATCCTAGCATGATAAAGAAGATTCAAAGAGAGTGAGATGCCAGCTCCTTTCATTCAGTCAGCAGCTTCAAACATTTCTGGTATATGAAAAACATGTTTTTCAATGGCAAAAATCAATGAATATTGTAAATGCACAAACAGTAATATCTCCACATTGCAAGGTGCAATTCTGAAATTTTTTGCTTTTTCCTGTTAATCCTAGCATGATAAAGAAGATTCAAAGAGAGTGAGATGCCAGCTCCTTTCATTCAGTCAGTAGCTTCAAACATTTCTGGTATATGAAAAACATGTTTTTCAATGGCAAAAATCAATGAATATTGTAAATGCACAAACAGTAATATCTCCACATTGCAAGGTGCAATTCTGAAATTTTTTGCTTTTTCCTGCTAATCCTAGCATGATAAAGAAGATTCAAAGAGAGTGAGATGCCAGCTCCTTTCATTCAGTCAGTAGCTTCAAACATTTCTGGTATATGAAAAACATGTTTTTCAATGGCAAAAATCAATGAATATTGTAAATGCACAAACAGTAATATCTCCACATTGCACGGTGCAATTCTGAAATTTTTAGCTTTTTCCTGTTAATCCTAGCATGATAAAGAAGATTCAAAGAGAGTGAGATGCCAGCTCCTTTCATTCAGTCAGTAGCTTCAAACATTTCTGGACGTTTTTCAATGGCAAAAATTAATGAATATTGTAAATGCACAAACAGTAATATCTCCACATTGCAAGGTGCAATTCTGAAATTTTTTGCTTTTTCCTGCTAATCCTAGCATGATAAAGAAGATTCAAAGAGAGTGAGATGCCAGCTCCTTTCATTCAGTCAGTAGCTTCAAACATTTCTGGTATATGAAAAAGATGTTTTTCAATGGCAAAAATCAATGAATATTGTAAATGCACAAACAGTAATATCTCCACATTGCAAGGTGCAATTCTGAAATTTTTTGCTTTTTCCTGCTAATCCTAGCATGATAAAGAAGATTCAAAGAGAGTGAGATGCCAGCTCCTTTCATTCAGTCAGTAGCTTCAAACATTTCTGGTATATGAAAAAATGTTTTTCAATGGCAAAAATCAATGAATATTGTAAATGCACAAACAGTAATATCTCCACAATGCACGGTGCAATTCTGAAATTTTTAGCTTTTTCCTGTTAATCCTAGCATGATAAAGAAGATTCAAAGAGAGTGAGATGCCAGCTCCTTTCATTCAGTCAGTAGCTTCAAACATTTCTGGTATATGAAAAACATGTTTTTCAATGGCAAAAATCAATGAATATTGTAAATGCACAAACAGTAATATCTCCACATTGCAAGGTGCAATTCTGAAATTTTTTGCTTTTTCCTGTTAATCCTAGCATGATAAAGAAGATTCAAAGAGAGTGAGATGCCAGCTCCTTTCATTCAGTCAGTAGCTTCAAACATTTCTGGTATATGAAAAACATGTTTTTCAATGGCAAAAATCAATGAATATTGTAAATGCACAAACAGTAATATCTCCACATTGCAAGGTGCAATTCTGAAATTTTTTGCTTTTTCCTGCTAATCCTAGCATGATAAAGAAGATTCAAAGAGAGTGAGATGCCAGCTCCTTTCATTCAGTCAGTAGCTTCAAACATTTCTGGTATATGAAAAACATGTTTTTCAATGGCAAAAATCAATGAATATTGTAAATGCACAAACAGTAATATCTCCACATTGCACGGTGCAATTCTGAAATTTTTAGCTTTTTCCTGTTAATCCTAGCATGATAAAGAAGATTCAAAGAGAGTGAGATGCCAGCTCCTTTCATTCAGTCAGTAGCTTCAAACATTTCTGGTATATGAAAAACATGTTTTTCAATGGCAAAAATCAATGAATATTGTAAATGCACAAACAGTAATATCTCCACATTGCAAGGTGCAATTCTGAAATTTTTTGCTTTTTCCTGCTAATCCTAGCATGATAAAGAAGATTCAAAGAGAGTGAGATGCCAGCTCCTTTCATTCAGTCAGTAGCTTCAAACATTTCTGGTATATGAAAAACATGTTTTTCAATGGCAAAAATCAATGAATATTGTAAATGCACAAACAGTAATATCTCCACATTGCACAGTGCAATTCTGAAATTTTTAGCTTTTTCCTGTTAATCCTAGCATGATAAAGAAGATTCAAAGAGAGTGAGATGCCAGCTCCTTTCATTCAGTCAGTAGCTTCAAACATTTCTGGTATATGAAAAACATGTTTTTCAATGGCAAAAATCAATGAATATTGTAAATGCACAAACAGTAATATCTCCACATTGCAAGGTGCAATTCTGAAATTTTTTGCTTTTTCCTGCTAATCCTAGCATGATAAAGAAGATTCAAAGAGAGTGAGATGCCAGCTCCTTTCATTCAGTCAGTAGCTTCAAACATTTCTGGTATATGAAAAACATGTTTTTCAATGGCAAAAATCAATGAATATTGTAAATGCACAAACAGTAATATCTCCACATTGCACGGTGCAATTCTGAAATTTTTAGCTTTTTCCTGTTAATCCTAGCATGATAAAGAAGATTCAAAGAGAGTGAGATGCCAGCTCCTTTCATTCAGTCAGTAGCTTCAAACATTTCTGGACGTTTTTCAATGGCAAAAATCAATGAATATTGTAAATGCACAAACAGTAATATCTCCACATTGCAAGGTGCAATTCTGAAATTTTTTGCTTTTTCCTGCTAATCCTAGCATGATAAAGAAGATTCAAAGAGAGTGAGATGCCAGCTCCTTTCATTCAGTCAGTAGCTTCAAACATTTCTGGTATATGAAAAACATGTTTTTCAATGGCAAAAATCAATGAATATTGTAAATGCACAAACAGTAATATCTCCACATTGCACGGTGCAATTCTGAAATTTTTAGCTTTTTCCTGTTAATCCTAGCATGATAAAGAAGATTCAAAGAGAGTGAGATGCCAGCTCCTTTCATTCAGTCAGTAGCTTCAAACATTTCTGGTATATGAAAAACATGTTTTTCAATGGCAAAAATCAATGAATATTGTAAATGCACAAACAGTAATATCTCCACATTGCAAGGTGCAATTCTGAAATTTTTTGCTTTTTCCTGCTAATCCTAGCATGATAAAGAAGATTCAAAGAGAGTGAGATGCCAGCTCCTTTCATTCAGTCAGTAGCTTCAAACATTTCTGGTATATGAAAAACATGTTTTTCAATGGCAAAAATCAATGAATATTGTAAATGCACAAACAGTAATATCTCCACATTGCACGGTGCAATTCTGAAATTTTTAGCTTTTTCCTGTTAATCCTAGCATGATAAAGAAGACTCAAAGAGAGTGAGATGCCAGCTCCTTTCATTCAGTCAGTAGCTTCAAACATTTCTGGTATATGAAAAACATGTTTTTCAATGGCAAAAATCAATGAATATTGTAAATGCACAAACAGTAATATCTCCACATTGCAAGGTGCAATTCTGAAATTTTTTGCTTTTTCCTGCTAATCCTAGCATGATAAAGAAGATTCAAAGAGAGTGAGATGCCAGCTCCTTTCATTCAGTCAGTAGCTTCAAACATTTCTGGTATATGAAAAACATGTTTTTCAATGGCAAAAATCAATGAATATTGTAAATGCACAAACAGTAATATCTCCACATTGCACAGTGCAATTCTGAAATTTTTAGCTTTTTCCTGTTAATCCTAGCATGATAAAGAAGATTCAAAGAGAGTGAGATGCCAGCTCCTTTCATTCAGTCAGTAGCTTCAAACATTTCTGGACGTTTTTCAATGGCAAAAATCAATGAATATTGTAAATGCACAAACAGTAATATCTCCACATTGCAAGGTGCAATTCTGAAATTTTTTGCTTTTTCCTGCTAATCCTAGCATGATAAAGAAGATTCAAAGAGAGTGAGATGCCAGCTCCTTTCATTCAGTCAGTAGCTTCAAACATTTCTGGACGTTTTTCAATGGCAAAAATCAATGAATATTGTAAATGCACAAACAGTAATATCTCCACATTGCAAGGTGCAATTCTGAAATTTTTTGCTTTTTCCTGCTAATCCTAGCATGATAAAGAAGATTCAAAGAGAGTGAGATGCCAGCTCCTTTCATTCAGTCAGTAGCTTCAAACATTTCTGGTATATGAAAAACATGTTTTTCAATGGCAAAAATCAATGAATATTGTAAATGCACAAACAGTAATATCTCCACATTGCACGGTGCAATTCTGAAATTTTTAGCTTTTTCCTGTTAATCCTAGCATGATAAAGAAGATTCAAAGAGAGTGAGATGCCAGCTCCTTTCATTCAGTCAGTAGCTTCAAACATTTCTGGTATATGAAAAACATGTTTTTCAATGGCAAAAATCAATGAATATTGTAAATGCACAAACAGTAATATCTCCACATTGCAAGGTGCAATTCTGAAATTTTTTGCTTTTTCCTGCTAATCCTAGCATGATAAAGAAGATTCAAAGAGAGTGAGATGCCAGCTCCTTTCATTCAGTCAGTAGCTTCAAACATTTCTGGTATATGAAAAACATGTTTTTCAATGGCAAAAATCAATGAATATTGTAAATGCACAAACAGTAATATCTCCACATTGCACGGTGCAATTCTGAAATTTTTAGCTTTTTCCTGTTAATCCTAGCATGATAAAGAAGATTCAAAGAGAGTGAGATGCCAGCTCCTTTCATTCAGTCAGTAGCTTCAAACATTTCTGGTATATGAAAAACATGTTTTTCAATGGCAAAAATCAATGAATATTGTAAATGCACAAACAGTAATATCTCCACATTGCAAGGTGCAATTCTGAAATTTTTTGCTTTTTCCTGCTAATCCTAGCATGATAAAGAAGATTCAAAGAGAGTGAGATGCCAGCTCCTTTCATTCAGTCAGTAGCTTCAAACATTTCTGGTATATGAAAAACATGTTTTTCAATGGCAAAAATCAATGAATATTGTAAATGCACAAACAGTAATATCTCCACATTGCACGGTGCAATTCTGAAATTTTTAGCTTTTTCCTGTTAATCCTAGCATGATAAAGAAGATTCAAAGAGAGTGAGATGCCAGCTCCTTTCATTCAGTCAGTAGCTTCAAACATTTCTGGTATATGAAAAACATGTTTTTCAATGGCAAAAATCAATGAATATTGTAAATGCACAAACAGTAATATCTCCACATTGCAAGGTGCAATTCTGAAATTTTTTGCTTTTTCCTGCTAATCCTAGCATGATAAAGAAGATTCAAAGAGAGTGAGATGCCAGCTCCTTTCATTCAGTCAGTAGCTTCAAACATTTCTGGTATATGAAAAACATGTTTTTCAATGGCAAAAATCAATGAATATTGTAAATGCACAAACAGTAATATCTCCACATTGCACGGTGCAATTCTGAAATTTTTAGCTTTTTCCTGTTAATCCTAGCATGATAAAGAAGATTCAAAGAGAGTGAGATGCCAGCTCCTTTCATTCAGTCAGTAGCTTCAAACATTTCTGGACGTTTTTCAATGGCAAAAATCAATGAATATTGTAAATGCACAAACAGTAATATCTCCACATTGCAAGGTGCAATTCTGAAATTTTTTGCTTTTTCCTGCTAATCCTAACATGATAAAGAAGATTCAAAGAGAGTGAGATGCCAGCTCCTTTCATTCAGTCAGTAGCTTCAAACATTTCTGGTATATGAAAAACATGTTTTTCAATGGCAAAAATCAATGAATATTGTAAATGCACAAACAGTAATATCTCCACATTGCACGGTGCAATTCTGAAATTTTTAGCTTTTTCCTGTTAATCCTAGCATGATAAAGAAGATTCAAAGAGAGTGAGATGCCAGCTCCTTTCATTCAGTCAGTAGCTTCAAACATTTCTGGTATATGAAAAACATGTTTTTCAATGGCAAAAATCAATGAATATTGTAAATGCACAAACAGTAATATCTCCACATTGCAAGGTGCAATTCTGAAATTTTTTGCTTTTTCCTGCTAATCCTAGCATGATAAAGAAGATTCAAAGAGAGTGAGATGCCAGCTCCTTTCATTCAGTCAGTAGCTTCAAACATTTCTGGTATATGAAAAACATGTTTTTCAATGGCAAAAATCAATGAATATTGTAAATGCACAAACAGTAATATCTCCACATTGCACGGTGCAATTCTGAAATTTTTAGCTTTTTCCTGTTAATCCTAGCATGATAAAGAAGATTCAAAGAGAGTGAGATGCCAGCTCCTTTCATTCAGTCAGTAGCTTCAAACATTTCTGGTATATGAAAAACATGTTTTTCAATGGCAAAAATCAATGAATATTGTAAATGCACAAACAGTAATATCTCCACATTGCACAGTGCAATTCTGAAATTTTTAGCTTTTTCCTGTTAATCCTAGCATGATAAAGAAGATTCAAAGAGAGTGAGATGCCAGCTCCTTTCATTCAGTCAGTAGCTTCAAACATTTCTGGACGTTTTTCAATGGCAAAAATCAATGAATATTGTAAATGCACAAACAGTAATATCTCCACATTGCAAGGTGCAATTCTGAAATTTTTTGCTTTTTCCTGTTAATCCTAGCATGATAAAGAAGATTCAAAGAGAGTGAGATGCCAGCTCCTTTCATTCAGTCAGTAGCTTCAAACATTTCTGGTATATGAAAAACATGTTTTTCAATGGCAAAAATCAATGAATATTGTAAATGCACAAACAGTAATATCTCCACATTGCACGGTGCAATTCTGAAATTTTTAGCTTTTTCCTGTTAATCCTAGCATGATAAAGAAGATTCAAAGAGAGTGAGATGCCAGCTCCTTTCATTCAGTCAGTAGCTTCAAACATTTCTGGTATATGAAAAACATGTTTTTCAATGGCAAAAATCAATGAATATTGTAAATGCACAAACAGTAATATCTCCACATTGCAAGGTGCAATTCTGAAATTTTTTGCTTTTTCCTGTTAATCCTAGCATGATAAAGAAGATTCAAAGAGAGTGAGATGCCAGCTCCTTTCATTCAGTCAGTAGCTTCAAACATTTCTGGTATATGAAAAACATGTTTTTCAATGGCAAAAATCAATGAATATTGTAAATGCAAAAACAGTAATATCTCCACATTGCAAAGTGCAATTCTGAAATTTTTTGCTTTTTCCTGCTAATCCTAGCATGATAAAGAAGATTCAAAGAGAGTGAGATGCCAGCTCCTTTCATTCAGTCAGTAGCTTCAAACATTTCTGGTATATGAAAAACATGTTTTTCAATGGCAAAAATCAATGAATATTGTAAATGCACAAACAGTAATATCTCCACATTGCACGGTGCAATTCTGAAATTTTTAGCTTTTTCCTGTTAATCCTAGCATGATAAAGAAGATTCAAAGAGAGTGAGATGCCAGCTCCTTTCATTCAGTCAGTAGCTTCAAACATTTCTGGTATATGAAAAACATGTTTTTCAATGGCAAAAATCAATGAATATTGTAAATGCACAAACAGTAATATCTCCACATTGCAAGGTGCAATTCTGAAATTTTTTGCTTTTTCCTGCTAATCCTAGCATGATAAAGAAGATTCAAAGAGAGTGAGATGCCAGCTCCTTTCATTCAGTCGGTAGCTTCAAACATTTCTGGTATATGAAAAACATGTTTTTCAATGGCAAAAATCAATGAATATTGTAAATGCACAAACAGTAATATCTCCACATTGCACGGTGCAATTCTGAAATTTTTAGCTTTTTCCTGTTAATCCTAGCATGATAAAGAAGATTCAAAGAGAGTGAGATGCCAGCTCCTTTCATTCAGTCAGTAGCTTCAAACATTTCTGGACGTTTTTCAATGGCAAAAATCAATGAATATTGTAAATGCACAAACAGTAATATCTCCACATTGCAAGGTGCAATTCTGAAATTTTTTGCTTTTTCCTGTTAATCCTAGCATGATAAAGAAGATTCAAAGAGAGTGAGATGCCAGCTCCTTTCATTCAGTCAGTAGCTTCAAACATTTCTGGTATATGAAAAACATGTTTTTCAATGGCAAAAATCAATGAATATTGTAAATGCACAAACAGTAATATCTCCACATTGCAAGGTGCAATTCTGAAATTTTTTGCTTTTTCCTGTTAATCCTAGCATGATAAAGAAGATTCAAAGAGAGTGAGATGCCAGCTCCTTTCATTCAGTCAGTAGCTTCAAACATTTCTGGTATATGAAAAACATGTTTTTCAATGGCAAAAATCAATGAATATTGTAAATGCACAAACAGTAATATCTCCACATTGCAAGGTGCAATTCTGAAATTTTTTGCTTTTTCCTGCTAATCCTAGCATGATAAAGAAGATTCAAAGAGAGTGAGATGCCAGCTCCTTTCATTCAGTCAGTAGCTTCAAACATTTCTGGTATATGAAAAACATGTTTTTCAATGGCAAAAATCAATGAATATTGTAAATGCACAAACAGTAATATCTCCACATTGCACGGTGCAATTCTGAAATTTTTAGCTTTTTCCTGTTAATCCTAGCATGATAAAGAAGATTCAAAGAGAGTGAGATGCCAGCTCCTTTCATTCAGTCAGTAGCTTCAAACATTTCTGGTATATGAAAAACATGTTTTTCAATGGCAAAAATCAATGAATATTGTAAATGCACAAACAGTAATATCTCCACATTGCAAGGTGCAATTCTGAAATTGTTTGCTTTTTCCTGCTAATCCTAGCATGATAAAGAAGATTCAAAGAGAGTGAGATGCCAGCTCCTTTCATTCAGTCAGTAGCTTCAAACATTTCTGGTATATGAAAAACATGTTTTTAAATGGCAAAAATAAATGAATATTGTAAATGCACAAACAGTAATATCTCCACATTGCACAGTGCAATTCTGAAATTTTTAGCTTTTTCCTGTTAATCCTAGCATGATAAAGAAGATTCAAAGAGAGTGAGATGCCAGCTCCTTTCATTCAGTCAGTAGCTTCAAACATTTCTGGTATATGAAAAACATGTTTTTCAATGGCAAAAATCAATGAATATTGTAAATGCACAAACAGTAATATCTCCACATTGCAAGGTGCAATTCTGAAATTTTTTGCTTTTTCCTGCTAATCCTAGCATGATAAAGAAGATTCAAAGAGAGTGAGATGCCAGCTCCTTTCATTCAGTCAGTAGCTTCAAACATTTCTGGTATATGAAAAACATGTTTTTCAATGGCAAAAATCAATGAATATTGTAAATGCACAAACAGTAATATCTCCACATTGCAAGGTGCAATTCTGAAATTTTTTGCTTTTTCCTGTTAATCCTAGCATGATAAAGAAGATTCAAAGAGAGTGAGATGCCAGCTCCTTTCATTCAGTCAGTAGCTTCAAACATTTCTGGTATATGAAAAACATGTTTTTCAATGGCAAAAATCAATGAATATTGTAAATGCACAAACAGTAATATCTCCACATTGCAAGGTGCAATTCTGAAATTTTTTGCTTTTTCCTGCTAATCCTAGCATGATAAAGAAGATTCAAAGAGAGTGAGATGCCAGCTCCTTTCATTCAGTCAGTAGCTTCAAACATTTCTGGTATATGAAAAACATGTTTTTCAATGGCAAAAATCAATGAATATTGTAAATGCACAAACAGTAATATCTCCACATTGCACGGTGCAATTCTGAAATTTTCAGCTTTTTCCTGTTAATCCTAGCATGATAAAGAAGATTCAAAGAGAGTGAGATGCCAGCTCCTTTCATTCAGTCAGTAGCTTCAAACATTTCTGGTATATGAAAAACATGTTTTTCAATGGCAAAAATCAATGAATATGCACAAACAGTAATATCTCCACATTGCAAGGTGCAATTCTGAAATTTTTTGCTTTTTCCTGCTAATCCTAGCATGATAAAGAAGATTCAAAGAGAGTGAGATGCCAGCTCCTTTCATTCAGTCAGTAGCTTCAAACATTTCTGGTATATGAAAAACATGTTTTTCAATGGCAAAAATCAATGAATATTGTAAATGCACAAACAGTAATATCTCCACATTGCACGGTGCAATTCTGAAATTTTTAGCTTTTTCCTGTTAATCCTAGCATGATAAAGAAGATTCAAAGAGAGTGAGATGCCAGCTCCTTTCATTCAGTCAGTAGCTTCAAACATTTCTGGTATATGAAAAACATGTTTTTCAATGGCAAAAATCAATGAATATTGTAAATGCACAAACAGTAATATCTCCACATTGCAAAGTGCAATTCTGAAATTTTTTGCTTTTTCCTGCTAATCCTAGCATGATAAAGAAGATTCAAAGAGAGTGAGATGCCAGCTCCTTTCATTCAGTCAGTAGCTTCAAACATTTCTGGTATATGAAAAACATGTTTTTCAATGGCAAAAATCAATGAATATTGTAAATGCACAAACAGTAATATCTCCACATTGCACGGTGCAATTCTGAAATTTTTAGCTTTTTCCTGTTAATCCTAGCATGATAAAGAAGATTCAAAGAGAGTGAGATGCCAGCTCCTTTCATTCAGTCAGTAGCTTCAAACATTTCTGGTATATGAAAAACATGTTTTTCAATGGCAAAAATCAATGAATATTGTAAATGCACAAACAGTAATATCTCCACATTGCAAGGTGCAATTCTGAAATTTTTTGCTTTTTCCTGCTAATGCTAGCATGATAAAGAAGATTCAAAGAGAGTGAGATGCCAGCTCCTTTCATTCAGTCAGTAGCTTCAAACATTTCTGGTATATGAAAAACATGTTTTTCAATGGCAAAAATCAATGAATATTGTAAATGCACAAACAGTAATATCTCCACATTGCACGGTGCAATTCTGAAATTTTTAGCTTTTTCCTGTTAATCCTAGCATGATAAAGAAGATTCAAAGAGAGTGAGATGCCAGCTCCTTTCATTCAGTCAGTAGCTTCAAACATTTCTGGTATATGACAGTTTTTCAATGGCAAAAATCAATGAATATTGTAAATGCACAAACAGTAATATCTCCACATTGCAAGGTGCAATTCTGAAATTTTTTGCTTTTTCCTGTTAATCCTAGCATGATAAAGAAGATTCAAAGAGAGTGAGATGCCAGCTCCTTTCATTCAGTCAGTAGCTTCAAACATTTCTGGTATATGAAAAACATGTTTTTCAATGGCAAAAATCAATGAATATTGTAAATGCACAAACAGTAATATCTCCACATTGCAAGGTGCAATTCTGAAATTTTTTGCTTTTTCCTGTTAATCCTAGCATGATAAAGAAGATTCAAAGAGAGTGAGATGCCAGCTCCTTTCATTCAGTCAGTAGCTTCAAACATTTCTGGTATATGAAAAACATGTTTTTCAATGGCAAAAATCAATGAATATTGTAAATGCACAAACAGTAATATCTCCACATTGCAAGGTGCAATTCTGAAATTTTTTGCTTTTTCCTGCTAATCCTAGCATGATAAAGAAGATTCAAAGAGAGTGAGATGCCAGCTCCTTTCATTCAGTCAGTAGCTTCAAACATTTCTGGTATATGAAAAACATGTTTTTCAATGGCAAAAATCAATGAATATTGTAAATGCACAAACAGTAATATCTCCACATTGCACGGTGCAATTCTGAAATTTTTAGCTTTTTCCTGTTAATCCTAGCATGATAAAGAAGATTCAAAGAGAGTGAGATGCCAGCTCCTTTCATTCAGTCAGTAGCTTCAAACATTTCTGGTATATGAAAAACATGTTTTTCAATGGCAAAAATCAATGAATATTGTAAATGCACAAACAGTAATATCTCCACATTGCAAGGTGCAATTCTGAAATTGTTTGCTTTTTCCTGCTAATCCTAGCATGATAAAGAAGATTCAAAGAGAGTGAGATGCCAGCTCCTTTCATTCAGTCAGTAGCTTCAAACATTTCTGGTATATGAAAAACATGTTTTTCAATGGCAAAAATCAATGAATATTGTAAATGCACAAACAGTAATATCTCCACATTGCACGGTGCAATTCTGAAATTTTTAGCTTTTTCCTGTTAATCCTAGCATGATAAAGAAGATTCAAAGAGAGTGAGATGCCAGCTCCTTTCATTCAGTCAGTAGCTTCAAACATTTCTGGTATATGAAAAACATGTTTTTCAATGGCAAAAATCAATGAATATTGTAAATGCACAAACAGTAATATCTCCACATTGCAAGGTGCAATTCTGAAATTTTTTGCTTTTTCCTGTTAATCCTAGCATGATAAAGAAGATTCAAAGAGAGTGAGATGCCAGCTCCTTTCATTCAGTCAGTAGCTTCAAACATTTCTGGTATATGAAAAACATGTTTTTCAATGGCAAAAATCAATGAATATTGTAAATGCACAAACAGTAATATCTCCACATTGCAAGGTGCAATTCTGAAATTTTTTGCTTTTTCCTGCTAATCCTAGCATGATAAAGAAGATTCAAAGAGAGTGAGATGCCAGCTCCTTTCATTCAGTCAGTAGCTTCAAACATTTCTGGTATATGAAAAACATGTTTTTCAATGGCAAAAATCAATGAATATTGTAAATGCACAAACAGTAATATCTCCACATTGCACGGTGCAATTCTGAAATTTTTAGCTTTTTCCTGTTAATCCTAGCATGATAAAGAAGATTCAAAGAGAGTGAGATGCCAGCTCCTTTCATTCAGTCAGTAGCTTCAAACATTTCTGGTATATGAAAAACATGTTTTTCAATGGCAAAAATCAATGAATATTGTAAATGCACAAACAGTAATATCTCCACATTGCAAGGTGCAATTCTGAAATTTTTTGCTTTTTCCTGCTAATCCTAGCATGATAAAGAAGATTCAAAGAGAGTGAGATGACAGCTCCTTTCATTCAGTCAGTAGCTTCAAACATTTCTGGTATATGAAAAACATGTTTTTCAATGGCAAAAATCAATGAATATTGTAAATGCACAAACAGTAATATCTTCACATTGCACGGTGCAATTCTGAAATTTTTAGCTTTTTCCTGTTAATCCTAGCATGATAAAGAAGATTCAAAGAGAGTGAGATGCCAGCTCCTTTCATTCAGTCAGTAGCTTCAAACATTTCTGGTATATGAAAAACATGTTTTTCAATGGCAAAAATCAATGAATATTGTAAATGCACAAACAGTAATATCTCCACATTGCAAGGTGCAATTCTGAAATTTTTTGCTTTTTCCTGCTAATCCTAGCATGATAAAGAAGATTCAAAGAGAGTGAGATGCCAGCTCCTTTCATTCAGTCAGTAGCTTCAAACATTTCTGGTATATGAAAAACATGTTTTTCAATGGCAAAAATCAATGAATATTGTAAATGCACAAACAGTAATATCTCCACATTGCACGGTGCAATTCTGAAATTTTTAGCTTTTTCCTGTTAATCCTAGCATGATAAAGAAGATTCAAAGAGAGTGAGATGCCAGCTCCTTTCATTCAGTCAGTAGCTTCAAACATTTCTGGTATATGAAAAACATGTTTTTCAATGGCAAAAATCAATGAATATTGTAAATGCACAAACAGTAATATCTCCACATTGCAAGGTGCAATTCTGAAATTTTTTGCTTTTTCCTGCTAATCCTAGCATGATAAAGAAGATTCAAAGAGAGTGAGATGACAGCTCCTTTCATTCAGTCAGTAGCTTCAAACATTTCTGGTATATGAAAAACATGTTTTTCAATGGCAAAAATCAATGAATATTGTAAATGCACAAACAGTAATATCTCCACATTGCACGGTGCAATTCTGAAATTTTTAGCTTTTTCCTGTTAATCCTAGCATGATAAAGAAGATTCAAAGAGAGTGAGATGCCAGCTCCTTTCATTCAGTCAGTAGCTTCAAACATTTCTGGTATATGAAAAACATGTTTTTCAATGGCAAAAATCAATGAATATTGTAAATGCACAAACAGTAATATCTCCACATTGCAAGGTGCAATTCTGAAATTTTTTGCTTTTTCCTGCTAATCCTAGCATGATAAAGAAGATTCAAAGAGAGTGAGATGCCAGCTCCTTTCATTCAGTCAGTAGCTTCAAACATTTCTGGTATATGAAAAACGTTTTTCAATGGCAAAAATCAATGAATATTGTAAATGCACAAACAGTAATATCTCCACATTGCACGGTGCAATTCTGAAATTTTTAGCTTTTTCCTGTTAATCCTAGCATGATAAAGAAGATTCAAAGAGAGTGAGATGCCAGCTCCTTTCATTCAGTCAGTAGCTTCAAACATTTCTGGTATATGAAAAACATGTTTTTCAATGGCAAAAATCAATGAATATTGTAAATGCACAAACAGTAATATCTCCACATTGCAAGGTGCAATTCTGAAATTTTTTGCTTTTTCCTGCTAATCCTAGCATGATAAAGAAGATTCAAAGAGAGTGAGATGCCAGCTCCTTTCATTCAGTCAGTAGCTTCAAACATTTCTGGTATATGAAAAACATGTTTTTCAATGGCAAAAATCAATGAATATTGTAAATGCACAAACAGTAATATCTCCACATTGCACGGTGCAATTCTGAAATTTTTAGCTTTTTCCTGTTAATCCTAGCATGATAAAGAAGATTCAAAGAGAGTGAGATGCCAGCTCCTTTCATTCAGTCAGTAGCTTCAAACATTTCTGGTATATGAAAAACATGTTTTTCAATGGCAAAAATCAATGAATATTGTAAATGCACAAACAGTAATATCTCCACATTGCAAGGTGCAATTCTGAAATTTTTTGCTTTTTCCTGCTAATCCTAGCATGATAAAGAAGATTCAAAGAGAGTGAGATGCCAGCTCCTTTCATTCAGTCAGTAGCTTCAAACATTTCTGGTATATGAAAAACATGTTTTTCAATGGCAAAAATCAATGAATATTGTAAATGCACAAACAGTAATATCTCCACATTGCACGGTGCAATTCTGAAATTTTTAGCTTTTTCCTGTTAATCCTAGCATGATAAAGAAGATTCAAAGAGAGTGAGATGCCAGCTCCTTTCATTCAGTCAGTAGCTTCAAACATTTCTGGTATATGAAAAACATGTTTTTCAATGGCAAAAATCAATGAATATTGTAAATGCACAAACAGTAATATCTCCACATTGCAAGGTGCAATTCTGAAATTTTTTGCTTTTTCCTGCTAATCCTAGCATGATAAAGAAGATTCAAAGAGAGTGAGATGCCAGCTCCTTTCATTCAGTCAGTAGCTTCAAACATTTCTGGTATATGAAAAACATGTTTTTCAATGGCAAAAATCAATGAATATTGTAAATGCACAAACAGTAATATCTCCACATTGCACGGTGCAATTCTGAAATTTTTAGCTTTTTCCTGTTAATCCTAGCATGATAAAGAAGATTCAAAGAGAGTGAGATGCCAGCTCCTTTCATTCAGTCAGTAGCTTCAAACATTTCTGGTATATGAAAAACATGTTTTTCAATGGCAAAAATCAATGAATATTGTAAATGCACAAACAGTAATATCTCCACATTGCAAGGTGCAATTCTGAAATTTTTGGCTTTTTCCTGTTAATCCTAGCATGATAAAGAAGATTCAAAGAGAGTGAGATGCCAGCTCCTTTCATTCAGTCAGTAGCTTCAAACATTTCTGGTATATGAAAAACATGTTTTTCAATGGCAAAAATCAATGAATATTGTAAATGCACAAACAGTAATATCTCCACATTGCAAGGTGCAATTCTGAAATTTTTTGCTTTTTCCTGCTAATCCTAGCATGATAAAGAAGATTCAAAGAGAGTGAGATGCCAGCTCCTTTCATTCAGTCAGTAGCTTCAAACATTTCTGGTATATGAAAAACATGTTTTTCAATGGCAAAAATCAATGAATATTGTAAATGCACAAACAGTAATATCTCCACATTGCAAGGTGCAATTCTGAAATTTTTTGCTTTTTCCTGCTAATCCTAGCATGATAAAGAAGATTCAAAGAGAGTGAGATGCCAGCTCCTTTCATTCAGTCAGTAGCTTCAAACATTTCTGGTATATGAAAAACATGTTTTTCAATGGCAAAAATCAATGAATATTGTAAATGCACAAACAGTAATATCTCCACATTGCACGGTGCAATTCTGAAATTTTTAGCTTTTTCCTGTTAATCCTAGCATGATAAAGAAGATTCAAAGAGAGTGAGATGCCAGCTCCTTTCATTCAGTCAGTAGCTTCAAACATTTCTGGTATATGAAAAACATGTTTTTCAATGGCAAAAATCAATGAATATTGTAAATGCACAAACAGTAATATCTCCACATTGCAAGGTGCAATTCTGAAATTTTTTGCTTTTTCCTGCTAATCCTAGCATGATAAAGAAGATTCAAAGAGAGTGAGATGCCAGCTCCTTTCATTCAGTCAGTAGCTTCAAACATTTCTGGTATATGAAAAACATGTTTTTCAATGGCAAAAATCAATGAATATTGTAAATGCACAAACAGTAATATCTCCACATTGCACGGTGCAATTCTGAAATTTTTAGCTTTTTCCTGTTAATCCTAGCATGATAAAGAAGATTCAAAGAGAGTGAGATGCCAGCTCCTTTCATTCAGTCAGTAGCTTCAAACATTTCTGGTATATGAAAAACATGTTTTTCAATGGCAAAAATCAATGAATATTGTAAATGCACAAACAGTAATATCTCCACATTGCAAGGTGCAATTCTGAAATTTTTTGCTTTTTCCTGCTAATCCTAGCATGATAAAGAAGATTCAAAGAGAGTGAGATGCCAGCTCCTTTCATTCAGTCAGTAGCTTCAAACATTTCTGGTATATGAAAAACATGTTTTTCAATGGCAAAAATCAATGAATATTGTAAATGCACAAACAGTAATATCTCCACATTGCACGGTGCAATTCTGAAATTTTTTGCTTTTTCCTGTTAATCCTAGCATGATAGAAGATTCAAAGAGAGTGAGATGCCAGCTCCTTTCATTCAGTCAGTAGCTTCAAACATTTCTGGTATATGAAAAACATGTTTTTCAATGGCAAAAATCAATGAATATTGTAAATGCACAAACAGTAATATCTCCACATTGCAAGGTGCAATTCTGAAATTTTTTGCTTTTTCCTGCTAATCCTAGCATGATAAAGAAGATTCAAAGAGAGTGAGATGCCAGCTCCTTTCATTCAGTCAGTAGCTTCAAACATTTCTGGTATATGAAAAACATGTTTTTCAATGGCAAAAATCAATGAATATTGTAAATGCACAAACAGTAATATCTCCACATTGCAAGGTGCAATTCTGAAATTTTTTGCTTTTTCCTGCTAATCCTAGCATGATAAAGAAGATTCAAAGAGAGTGAGATGCCAGCTCCTTTCATTCAGTCAGTAGCTTCAAACATTTCTGGACGTTTTTCAATGGCAAAAATCAATGAATATTGTAAATGCACAAACAGTAATATCTCCACATTGCAAGGTGCAATTCTGAAATTTTTTGCTTTTTCCTGTTAATCCTAGCATGATAAAGAAGATTCAAAGAGAGTGAGATGCCAGCTCCTTTCATTCAGTCAGTAGCTTCAAACATTTCTGGTATATGAAAAACATGTTTTTCAATGGCAAAAATCAATGAATATTGTAAATGCACAAACAGTAATATCTCCACATTGCAAGGTGCAATTCTGAAATTTTTTGCTTTTTCCTGTTAATCCTAGCATGATAAAGAAGATTCAAAGAGAGTGAGATGCCAGCTCCTTTCATTCAGTCAGTAGCTTCAAACATTTCTGGTATATGAAAAACATGTTTTTCAATGGCAAAAATCAATGAATATTGTAAATGCACAAACAGTAATATCTCCACATTGCAAGGTGCAATTCTGAAATATTTTGCTTTTTCCTGCTAATCCTAGCATGATAAAGAAGATTCAAAGAGAGTGAGATGCCAGCTCCTTTCATTCAGTCAGTAGCTTCAAACATTTCTGGTATATGAAAAACATGTTTTTCAATGGCAAAAATCAATGAATATTGTAAATGCACAAACAGTAATATCTCCACATTGCAAGGTGCAATTCTGAAATTTTTTGCTTTTTCCTGTTAATCCTAGCATGATAAAGAAGATTCAAAGAGAGTGAGATGCCAGCTCCTTTCATTCAGTCAGTAGCTTCAAACATTTCTGGTATATGAAAAACATGTTTTTCAATGGCAAAAATCAATGAATATTGTAAATGCACAAACAGTAATATCTCCACATTGCAAGGTGCAATTCTGAAATTTTTTGCTTTTTCCTGCTAATCCTAGCATGATAAAGAAGATTCAAAGAGAGTGAGATGCCAGCTCCTTTCATTCAGTCAGTAGCTTCAAACATTTCTGGTATATGAAAAACATGTTTTTCAATGGCAAAAATCAATGAATATTGTAAATGCACAAACAGTAATATCTCCACATTGCACGGTGCAATTCTGAAATTTTTAGCTTTTTCCTGTTAATCCTAGCATGATAAAGAAGATTCAAAGAGAGTGAGATGCCAGCTCCTTTCATTCAGTCAGTAGCTTCAAACATTTCTGGTATATGAAAAACATGTTTTTCAATGGCAAAAATCAATGAATATTGTAAATGCACAAACAGTAATATCTCCACATTGCAAGGTGCAATTCTGAAATTTTTTGCTTTTTCCTGCTAATCCTAGCATGATAAAGAAGATTCAAAGAGAGTGAGATGCCAGCTCCTTTCATTCAGTCAGTAGCTTCAAACATTTCTGGTATATGAAAAACGTTTTTCAATGGCAAAAATCAATGAATATTGTAAATGCACAAACAGTAATATCTCCACATTGCACGGTGCAATTCTGAAATTTTTAGCTTTTTCCTGTTAATCCTAGCATGATAAAGAAGATTCAAAGAGAGTGAGATGCCAGCTCCTTTCATTCAGTCAGTAGCTTCAAACATTTCTGGTATATGAAAAACATGTTTTTCAATGGCAAAAATCAATGAATATTGTAAATGCACAAACAGTAATATCTCCACATTGCAAGGTGCAATTCTGAAATTTTTTGCTTTTTCCTGCTAATCCTAGCATGATAAAGAAGATTCAAAGAGAGTGAGATGCCAGCTCCTTTCATTCAGTCAGTAGCTTCAAACATTTCTGGCATATGAAAAACGTTTTTCAATGGCAAAAATCAATGAATATTGTAAATGCACAAACAGTAATATCTCCACATTGCACGGTGCAATTCTGAAATTTTTAGCTTTTTCCTGTTAATCCTAGCATGATAAAGAAGATTCAAAGAGAGTGAGATGCCAGCTCCTTTCATTCAGTCAGTAGCTTCAAACATTTCTGGTATATGAAAAACATGTTTTTCAATGGCAAAAATCAATGAATATTGTAAATGCACAAACAGTAATATCTCCACATTGCAAGGTGCAATTCTGAAATTTTTTGCTTTTTCCTGTTAATCCTAGCATGATAAAGAAGATTCAAAGAGAGTGAGATGCCAGCTCCTTTCATTCAGTCAGTAGCTTCAAACATTTCTGGTATATGAAAAACATGTTTTTCAATGGCAAAAATCAATGAATATTGTAAATGCACAAACAGTAATATCTCCACATTGCAAGGTGCAATTCTGAAATTTTTTGCTTTTTCCTGCTAATCCTAGCATGATAAAGAAGATTCAAAGAGAGTGAGATGCCAGCTCCTTTCATTCAGTCAGTAGCTTCAAACATTTCTGGTATATGAAAAACATGTTTTTCAATGGCAAAAATCAATGAATATTGTAAATGCACAAACAGTAATATCTCCACATTGCATGGTGCAATTCTGAAATTTTTAGCTTTTTCCTGTTAATCCTAGCATGATAAAGAAGATTCAAAGAGAGTGAGATGCCAGCTCCTTTCATTCAGTCAGTAGCTTCAAACATTTCTGGTATATGAAAAACATGTTTTTCAATGGCAAAAATCAATGAATATTGTAAATGCACAAACAGTAATATCTCCACATTGCAAGGTGCAATTCTGAAATTTTTTGCTTTTTCCTGCTAATCCTAGCATGATAAAGAAGATTCAAAGAGAGTGAGATGCCAGCTCCTTTCATTCAGTCAGTAGCTTCAAACATTTCTGGTATATGAAAAACATGTTTTTCAATGGCAAAAATCAATGAATATTGTAAATGCACAAACAGTAATATCTCCACATTGCACGGTGCAATTCTGAAATTTTTAGCTTTTTCCTGTTAATCCTAGCATGATAAAGAAGATTCAAAGAGAGTGAGATGCCAGCTCCTTTCATTCAGTCAGTAGCTTCAAACATTTCTGGTATATGAAAAACATGTTTTTCAATGGCAAAAATCAATGAATATTGTAAATGCACAAACAGTAATATCTCCACATTGCAAGGTGCAATTCTGAAATTTTTTGCTTTTTCCTGCTAATCCTAGCATGATAAAGAAGATTCAAAGAGAGTGAGATGCCAGCTCCTTTCATTCAGTCAGTAGCTTCAAACATTTCTGGCATATGAAAAACGTTTTTCAATGGCAAAAATCAATGAATATTGTAAATGCACAAACAGTAATATCTCCACATTGCACGGTGCAATTCTGAAATTTTTAGCTTTTTCCTGTTAATCCTAGCATGATAAAGAAGATTCAAAGAGAGTGAGATGCCAGCTCCTTTCATTCAGTCAGTAGCTTCAAACATTTCTGGTATATGAAAAACATGTTTTTCAATGGCAAAAATCAATGAATATTGTAAATGCACAAACAGTAATATCTCCACATTGCAAGGTGCAATTCTGAAATTTTTTGCTTTTTCCTGTTAATCCTAGCATGATAAAGAAGATTCAAAGAGAGTGAGATGCCAGCTCCTTTCATTCAGTCAGTAGCTTCAAACATTTCTGGTATATGAAAAACATGTTTTTCAATGGCAAAAATCAATGAATATTGTAAATGCACAAACAGTAATATCTCCACATTGCAAGGTGCAATTCTGAAATTTTTTGCTTTTTCCTGCTAATCCTAGCATGATAAAGAAGATTCAAAGAGAGTGAGATGCCAGCTCCTTTCATTCAGTCAGTAGCTTCAAACATTTCTGGTATATGAAAAACATGTTTTTCAATGGCAAAAATCAATGAATATTGTAAATGCACAAACAGTAATATCTCCACATTGCACGGTGCAATTCTGAAATTTTTAGCTTTTTCCTGTTAATCCTAGCATGATAAAGAAGATTCAAAGAGAGTGAGATGCCAGCTCCTTTCATTCAGTCAGTAGCTTCAAACATTTCTGGTATATGAAAAACATGTTTTTCAATGGCAAAAATCAATGAATATTGTAAATGCACAAACAGTAATATCTCCACATTGCAAGGTGCAATTCTGAAATTTTTTGCTTTTTCCTGCTAATCCTAGCATGATAAAGAAGATTCAAAGAGAGTGAGATGCCAGCTCCTTTCATTCAGTCAGTAGCTTCAAACATTTCTGGTATATGAAAAACATGTTTTTCAATGGCAAAAATCAATGAATATTGTAAATGCACAAACAGTAATATCTCCACATTGCACGGTGCAATTCTGAAATTTTTAGCTTTTTCCTGTTAATCCTAGCATGATAAAGAAGATTCAAAGAGAGTGAGATGCCAGCTCCTTTCATTCAGTCAGTAGCTTCAAACATTTCTGGTATATGAAAAACATGTTTTTCAATGGCAAAAATCAATGAATATTGTAAATGCACAAACAGTAATATCTCCACATTGCAAGGTGCAATTCTGAAATTTTTTGCTTTTTCCTGCTAATCCTAGCATGATAAAGAAGATTCAAAGAGAGTGAGATGCCAGCTCCTTTCAGTCAGTAGCTTCAAACATTTCTGGTATATGAAAAACATGTTTTTCAATGGCAAAAATCAATGAATATTGTAAATGCACAAACAGTAATATCTCCACATTGCACGGTGCAATTCTGAAATTTTTAGCTTTTTCCTGTTAATCCTAGCATGATAAAGAAGATTCAAAGAGAGTGAGATGCCAGCTCCTTTCATTCAGTCAGTAGCTTCAAACATTTCTGGTATATGAAAAACATGTTTTTCAATGGCAAAAATCAATGAATATTGTAAATGCACAAACAGTAATATCTCCACATTGCAAGGTGCAATTCTGAAATTTTTTGCTTTTTCCTGCTAATCCTAGCATGATAAAGAAGATTCAAAGAGAGTGAGATGCCAGCTCCTTTCATTCAGTCAGTAGCTTCAAACATTTCTGGTATATGAAAAACATGTTTTTCAATGGCAAAAATCAATGAATATTGTAAATGCACAAACAGTAATATCTCCACATTGCAAGGTGCAATTCTGAAATATTTTGCTTTTTCCTGCTAATCCTAGCATGATAAAGAAGATTCAAAGAGAGTGAGATGCCAGCTCCTTTCATTCAGTCAGTAGCTTCAAACATTTCTGGTATATGAAAAACATGTTTTTCAATGGCAAAAATCAATGAATATTGTAAATGCACAAACAGTAATATCTCCACATTGCAAGGTGCAATTCTGAAATTTTTTGCTTTTTCCTGTTAATCCTAGCATGATAAAGAAGATTCAAAGAGAGTGAGATGCCAGCTCCTTTCATTCAGTCAGTAGCTTCAAACATTTCTGGTATATGAAAAACATGTTTTTCAATGGCAAAAATCAATGAATATTGTAAATGCACAAACAGTAATATCTCCACATTGCAAGGTGCAATTCTGAAATTTTTTGCTTTTTCCTGCTAATCCTAGCATGATAAAGAAGATTCAAAGAGAGTGAGATGCCAGCTCCTTTCATTCAGTCAGTAGCTTCAAACATTTCTGGTATATGAAAAACATGTTTTTCAATGGCAAAAATCAATGAATATTGTAAATGCACAAACAGTAATATCTCCACATTGCACGGTGCAATTCTGAAATTTTTAGCTTTTTCCTGTTAATCCTAGCATGATAAAGAAGATTCAAAGAGAGTGAGATGCCAGCTCCTTTCATTCAGTCAGTAGCTTCAAACATTTCTGGTATATGAAAAACATGTTTTTCAATGGCAAAAATCAATGAATATTGTAAATGCACAAACAGTAATATCTCCACATTGCAAGGTGCAATTCTGAAATTTTTTGCTTTTTCCTGCTAATCCTAGCATGATAAAGAAGATTCAAAGAGAGTGAGATGCCAGCTCCTTTCATTCAGTCAGTAGCTTCAAACATTTCTGGTATATGAAAAACGTTTTTCAATGGCAAAAATCAATGAATATTGTAAATGCACAAACAGTAATATCTCCACATTGCACGGTGCAATTCTGAAATTTTTAGCTTTTTCCTGTTAATCCTAGCATGATAAAGAAGATTCAAAGAGAGTGAGATGCCAGCTCCTTTCATTCAGTCAGTAGCTTCAAACATTTCTGGTATATGAAAAACATGTTTTTCAATGGCAAAAATCAATGAATATTGTAAATGCACAAACAGTAATATCTCCACATTGCATGGTGCAATTCTGAAATTTTTTGCTTTTTCCTGCTAATCCTAGCATGATAAAGAAGATTCAAAGAGAGTGAGATGCCAGCTCCTTTCATTCAGTCAGTAGCTTCAAACATTTCTGGCATATGAAAAACGTTTTTCAATGGCAAAAATCAATGAATATTGTAAATGCACAAACAGTAATATCTCCACATTGCACGGTGCAATTCTGAAATTTTTAGCTTTTTCCTGTTAATCCTAGCATGATAAAGAAGATTCAAAGAGAGTGAGATGCCAGCTCCTTTCATTCAGTCAGTAGCTTCAAACATTTCTGGTATATGAAAAACATGTTTTTCAATGGCAAAAATCAATGAATATTGTAAATGCACAAACAGTAATATCTCCACATTGCAAGGTGCAATTCTGAAATTTTTTGCTTTTTCCTGTTAATCCTAGCATGATAAAGAAGATTCAAAGAGAGTGAGATGCCAGCTCCTTTCATTCAGTCAGTAGCTTCAAACATTTCTGGTATATGAAAAACATGTTTTTCAATGGCAAAAATCAATGAATATTGTAAATGCACAAACAGTAATATCTCCACATTGCAAGGTGCAATTCTGAAATTTTTTGCTTTTTCCTGCTAATCCTAGCATGATAAAGAAGATTCAAAGAGAGTGAGATGCCAGCTCCTTTCATTCAGTCAGTAGCTTCAAACATTTCTGGTATATGAAAAACATGTTTTTCAATGGCAAAAATCAATGAATATTGTAAATGCACAAACAGTAATATCTCCACATTGCACGGTGCAATTCTGAAATTTTTAGCTTTTTCCTGTTAATCCTAGCATGATAAAGAAGATTCAAAGAGAGTGAGATGCCAGCTCCTTTCATTCAGTCAGTAGCTTCAAACATTTCTGGTATATGAAAAACATGTTTTTCAATGGCAAAAATCAATGAATATTGTAAATGCACAAACAGTAATATCTCCACATTGCAAGGTGCAATTCTGAAATTTTTTGCTTTTTCCTGCTAATCCTAGCATGATAAAGAAGATTCAAAGAGAGTGAGATGCCAGCTCCTTTCATTCAGTCAGTAGCTTCAAACATTTCTGGTATATGAAAAACATGTTTTTCAATGGCAAAAATCAATGAATATTGTAAATGCACAAACAGTAATATCTCCACATTGCAAGGTGCAATTCTGAAATTTTTTGCTTTTTCCTGCTAATCCTAGCATGATAAAGAAGATTCAAAGAGAGTGAGATGCCAGCTCCTTTCATTCAGTCAGTAGCTTCAAACATTTCTGGCATATGAAAAACGTTTTTCAATGGCAAAAATCAATGAATATTGTAAATGCACAAACAGTAATATCTCCACATTGCACGGTGCAATTCTGAAATTTTTAGCTTTTTCCTGTTAATCCTAGCATGATAAAGAAGATTCAAAGAGAGTGAGATGCCAGCTCCTTTCATTCAGTCAGTAGCTTCAAACATTTCTGGTATATGAAAAACATGTTTTTCAATGGCAAAAATCAATGAATATTGTAAATGCACAAACAGTAATATCTCCACATTGCAAGGTGCAATTCTGAAATTTTTTGCTTTTTCCTGTTAATCCTAGCATGATAAAGAAGATTCAAAGAGAGTGAGATGCCAGCTCCTTTCATTCAGTCAGTAGCTTCAAACATTTCTGGTATATGAAAAACATGTTTTTCAATGGCAAAAATCAATGAATATTGTAAATGCACAAACAGTAATATCTCCACATTGCAAGGTGCAATTCTGAAATTTTTTGCTTTTTCCTGCTAATCCTAGCATGATAAAGAAGATTCAAAGAGAGTGAGATGCCAGCTCCTTTCATTCAGTCAGTAGCTTCAAACATTTCTGGTATATGAAAAACATGTTTTTCAATGGCAAAAATCAATGAATATTGTAAATGCACAAACAGTAATATCTCCACATTGCACGGTGCAATTCTGAAATTTTTAGCTTTTTCCTGTTAATCCTAGCATGATAAAGAAGATTCAAAGAGAGTGAGATGCCAGCTCCTTTCATTCAGTCAGTAGCTTCAAACATTTCTGGTATATGAAAAACATGTTTTTCAATGGCAAAAATCAATGAATATTGTAAATGCACAAACAGTAATATCTCCACATTGCAAGGTGCAATTCTGAAATTTTTTACTTTTTCCTGCTAATCCTAGCATGATAAAGAAGATTCAAAGAGAGTGAGATGCCAGCTCCTTTCATTCAGTCAGTAGCTTCAAACATTTCTGGTATATGAAAAACATGTTTTTCAATGGCAAAAATCAATGAATATTGTAAATGCACAAACAGTAATATCTCCACATTGCACGGTGCAATTCTGAAATTTTTAGCTTTTTCCTGTTAATCCTAGCATGATAAAGAAGATTCAAAGAGAGTGAGATGCCAGCTCCTTTCATTCAGTCAGTAGCTTCAAACATTTCTGGTATATGAAAAACATGTTTTTCAATGGCAAAAATCAATGAATATTGTAAATGCACAAACAGTAATATCTCCACATTGCACGGTGCAATTCTGAAATTTTTAGCTTTTTCCTGTTAATCCTAGCATGATAAAGAAGATTCAAAGAGAGTGAGATGCCAGCTCCTTTCATTCAGTCAGTAGCTTCAAACATTTCTGGTATATGAAAAACATGTTTTTCAATGGCAAAAATCAATGAATATTGTAAATGCACAAACAGTAATATCTCCACATTGCAAGGTGCAATTCTGAAATTTTTTGCTTTTTCCTGCTAATCCTAGCATGATAAAGAAGATTCAAAGAGAGTGAGATGCCAGCTCCTTTCATTCAGTCAGTAGCTTCAAACATTTCTGGTATATGAAAAACATGTTTTTCAATGGCAAAAATCAATGAATATTGTAAATGCACAAACAGTAATATCTCCACATTGCAAGGTGCAATTCTGAAATTTTTTGCTTTTTCCTGCTAATCCTAGCATGATAAAGAAGATTCAAAGAGAGTGAGATGCCAGCTCCTTTCATTCAGTCAGTAGCTTCAAACATTTCTGGACGTTTTTCAATGGCAAAAATCAATGAATATTGTAAATGCACAAACAGTAATATCTCCACATTGCAAGGTGCAATTCTGAAATTTTTTGCTTTTTCCTGTTAATCCTAGCATGATAAAGAAGATTCAAAGAGAGTGAGATGCCAGCTCCTTTCATTCAGTCAGTAGCTTCAAACATTTCTGGTATATGAAAAACATGTTTTTCAATGGCAAAAATCAATGAATATTGTAAATGCACAAACAGTAATATCTCCACATTGCAAGGTGCAATTCTGAAATTTTTTGCTTTTTCCTGTTAATCCTAGCATGATAAAGAAGATTCAAAGAGAGTGAGATGCCAGCTCCTTTCGTTCAGTCAGTAGCTTCAAACATTTCTGGTATATGAAAAACATGTTTTTCAATGGCAAAAATCAATGAATATTGTAAATGCACAAACAGTAATATCTCCACATTGCAAGGTGCAATTCTGAAATATTTTGCTTTTTCCTGCTAATCCTAGCATGATAAAGAAGATTCAAAGAGAGTGAGATGCCAGCTCCTTTCATTCAGTCAGTAGCTTCAAACATTTCTGGTATATGAAAAACATGTTTTTCAATGGCAAAAATCAATGAATATTGTAAATGCACAAACAGTAATATCTCCACATTGCAAGGTGCAATTCTGAAATTTTTTGCTTTTTCCTGTTAATCCTAGCATGATAAAGAAGATTCAAAGAGAGTGAGATGCCAGCTCCTTTCATTCAGTCAGTAGCTTCAAACATTTCTGGTATATGAAAAACATGTTTTTCAATGGCAAAAATCAATGAATATTGTAAATGCACAAACAGTAATATCTCCACATTGCAAGGTGCAATTCTGAAATTTTTTGCTTTTTCCTGCTAATCCTAGCATGATAAAGAAGATTCAAAGAGAGTGAGATGCCAGCTCCTTTCATTCAGTCAGTAGCTTCAAACATTTCTGGTATATGAAAAACATGTTTTTCAATGGCAAAAATCAATGAATATTGTAAATGCACAAACAGTAATATCTCCACATTGCACGGTGCAATTCTGAAATTTTTAGCTTTTTCCTGTTAATCCTAGCATGATAAAGAAGATTCAAAGAGAGTGAGATGCCAGCTCCTTTCATTCAGTCAGTAGCTTCAAACATTTCTGGTATATGAAAAACATGTTTTTCAATGGCAAAAATCAATGAATATTGTAAATGCACAAACAGTAATATCTCCACATTGCAAGGTGCAATTCTGAAATTTTTTGCTTTTTCCTGCTAATCCTAGCATGATAAAGAAGATTCAAAGAGAGTGAGATGCCAGCTCCTTTCATTCAGTCAGTAGCTTCAAACATTTCTGGTATATGAAAAACGTTTTTCAATGGCAAAAATCAATGAATATTGTAAATGCACAAACAGTAATATCTCCACATTGCACGGTGCAATTCTGAAATTTTTAGCTTTTTCCTGTTAATCCTAGCATGATAAAGAAGATTCAAAGAGAGTGAGATGCCAGCTCCTTTCATTCAGTCAGTAGCTTCAAACATTTCTGGTATATGAAAAACATGTTTTTCAATGGCAAAAATCAATGAATATTGTAAATGCACAAACAGTAATATCTCCACATTGCAAGGTGCAATTCTGAAATTTTTTGCTTTTTCCTGCTAATCCTAGCATGATAAAGAAGATTCAAAGAGAGTGAGATGCCAGCTCCTTTCATTCAGTCAGTAGCTTCAAACATTTCTGGTATATGAAAAACGTTTTTCAATGGCAAAAATCAATGAATATTGTAAATGCACAAACAGTAATATCTCCACATTGCACGGTGCAATTCTGAAATTTTTAGCTTTTTCCTGTTAATCCTAGCATGATAAAGAAGATTCAAAGAGAGTGAGATGCCAGCTCCTTTCATTCAGTCAGTAGCTTCAAACATTTCTGGTATATGAAAAACATGTTTTTCAATGGCAAAAATCAATGAATATTGTAAATGCACAAACAGTAATATCTCCACATTGCAAGGTGCAATTCTGAAATTTTTTGCTTTTTCCTGTTAATCCTAGCATGATAAAGAAGATTCAAAGAGAGTGAGATGCCAGCTCCTTTCATTCAGTCAGTAGCTTCAAACATTTCTGGTATATGAAAAACATGTTTTTCAATGGCAAAAATCAATGAATATTGTAAATGCACAAACAGTAATATCTCCACATTGCAAGGTGCAATTCTGAAATTTTTTGCTTTTTCCTGCTAATCCTAGCATGATAAAGAAGATTCAAAGAGAGTGAGATGCCAGCTCCTTTCATTCAGTCAGTAGCTTCAAACATTTCTGGTATATGAAAAACATGTTTTTCAATGGCAAAAATCAATGAATATTGTAAATGCACAAACAGTAATATCTCCACATTGCACGGTGCAATTCTGAAATTTTTAGCTTTTTCCTGTTAATCCTAGCATGATAAAGAAGATTCAAAGAGAGTGAGATGCCAGCTCCTTTCATTCAGTCAGTAGCTTCAAACATTTCTGGTATATGAAAAACATGTTTTTCAATGGCAAAAATCAATGAATATTGTAAATGCACAAACAGTAATATCTCCACATTGCAAGGTGCAATTCTGAAATTTTTTGCTTTTTCCTGCTAATCCTAGCATGATAAAGAAGATTCAAAGAGAGTGAGATGCCAGCTCCTTTCATTCAGTCAGTAGCTTCAAACATTTCTGGTATATGAAAAACATGTTTTTCAATGGCAAAAATCAATGAATATTGTAAATGCACAAACAGTAATATCTCCACATTGCACGGTGCAATTCTGAAATTTTTAGCTTTTTCCTGTTAATCCTAGCATGATAAAGAAGATTCAAAGAGAGTGAGATGCCAGCTCCTTTCATTCAGTCAGTAGCTTCAAACATTTCTGGTATATGAAAAACATGTTTTTCAATGGCAAAAATCAATGAATATTGTAAATGCACAAACAGTAATATCTCCACATTGCAAGGTGCAATTCTGAAATTTTTTGCTTTTTCCTGCTAATCCTAGCATGATAAAGAAGATTCAAAGAGAGTGAGATGCCAGCTCCTTTCATTCAGTCAGTAGCTTCAAACATTTCTGGTATATGAAAAACATGTTTTTCAATGGCAAAAATCAATGAATATTGTAAATGCACAAACAGTAATATCTCCACATTGCACGGTGCAATTCTGAAATTTTTAGCTTTTTCCTGTTAATCCTAGCATGATAGAAGATTCAAAGAGAGTGAGATGCCAGCTCCTTTCATTCAGTCAGTAGCTTCAAACATTTCTGGTATATGAAAAACATGTTTTTCAATGGCAAAAATCAATGAATATTGTAAATGCACAAACAGTAATATCTCCACATTGCAAGGTGCAATTCTGAAATTTTTTGCTTTTTCCTGCTAATCCTAGCATGATAAAGAAGATTCAAAGAGAGTGAGATGCCAGCTCCTTTCATTCAGTCAGTAGCTTCAAACATTTCTGGTATATGAAAAACATGTTTTTCAATGGCAAAAATCAATGAATATTGTAAATGCACAAACAGTAATATCTCCACATTGCAAGGTGCAATTCTGAAATTTTTTGCTTTTTCCTGCTAATCCTAGCATGATAAAGAAGATTCAAAGAGAGTGAGATGCCAGCTCCTTTCATTCAGTCAGTAGCTTCAAACATTTCTGGACGTTTTTCAATGGCAAAAATCAATGAATATTGTAAATGCACAAACAGTAATATCTCCACATTGCAAGGTGCAATTCTGAAATTTTTTGCTTTTTCCTGTTAATCCTAGCATGATAAAGAAGATTCAAAGAGAGTGAGATGCCAGCTCCTTTCATTCAGTCAGTAGCTTCAAACATTTCTGGTATATGAAAAACATGTTTTTCAATGGCAAAAATCAATGAATATTGTAAATGCACAAACAGTAATATCTCCACATTGCAAGGTGCAATTCTGAAATTTTTTGCTTTTTCCTGTTAATCCTAGCATGATAAAGAAGATTCAAAGAGAGTGAGATGCCAGCTCCTTTCATTCAGTCAGTAGCTTCAAACATTTCTGGTATATGAAAAACATGTTTTTCAATGGCAAAAATCAATGAATATTGTAAATGCACAAACAGTAATATCTCCACATTGCAAGGTGCAATTCTGAAATATTTTGCTTTTTCCTGCTAATCCTAGCATGATAAAGAAGATTCAAAGAGAGTGAGATGCCAGCTCCTTTCATTCAGTCAGTAGCTTCAAACATTTCTGGTATATGAAAAACATGTTTTTCAATGGCAAAAATCAATGAATATTGTAAATGCACAAACAGTAATATCTCCACATTGCAAGGTGCAATTCTGAAATTTTTTGCTTTTTCCTGTTAATCCTAGCATGATAAAGAAGATTCAAAGAGAGTGAGATGCCAGCTCCTTTCATTCAGTCAGTAGCTTCAAACATTTCTGGTATATGAAAAACATGTTTTTCAATGGCAAAAATCAATGAATATTGTAAATGCACAAACAGTAATATCTCCACATTGCAAGGTGCAATTCTGAAATTTTTTGCTTTTTCCTGCTAATCCTAGCATGATAAAGAAGATTCAAAGAGAGTGAGATGCCAGCTCCTTTCATTCAGTCAGTAGCTTCAAACATTTCTGGTATATGAAAAACATGTTTTTCAATGGCAAAAATCAATGAATATTGTAAATGCACAAACAGTAATATCTCCACATTGCACGGTGCAATTCTGAAATTTTTAGCTTTTTCCTGTTAATCCTAGCATGATAAAGAAGATTCAAAGAGAGTGAGTTGCCAGCTCCTTTCATTCAGTCAGTAGCTTCAAACATTTCTGGTATATGAAAAACATGTTTTTCAATGGCAAAAATCAATGAATATTGTAAATGCACAAACAGTAATATCTCCACATTGCACGGTGCAATTCTGAAATTTTTAGCTTTTTCCTGTTAATCCTAGCATGATAAAGAAGATTCAAAGAGAGTGAGATGCCAGCTCCTTTCATTCAGTCAGTAGCTTCAAACATTTCTGGTATATGAAAAACATGTTTTTCAATGGCAAAAATCAATGAATATTGTAAATGCACAAACAGTAATATCTCCACATTGCAAGGTGCAATTCTGAAATTTTTTGCTTTTTCCTGCTAATCCTAGCATGATAAAGAAGATTCAAAGAGAGTGAGATGCCAGCTCCTTTCATTCAGTCAGTAGCTTCAAACATTTCTGGCATATGAAAAACGTTTTTCAATGGCAAAAATCAATGAATATTGTAAATGCACAAACAGTAATATCTCCACATTGCACGGTGCAATTCTGAAATTTTTAGCTTTTTCCTGTTAATCCTAGCATGATAAAGAAGATTCAAAGAGAGTGAGATGCCAGCTCCTTTCATTCAGTCAGTAGCTTCAAACATTTCTGGTATATGAAAAACATGTTTTTCAATGGCAAAAATCAATGAATATTGTAAATGCACAAACAGTAATATCTCCACATTGCAAGGTGCAATTCTGAAATTTTTTGCTTTTTCCTGTTAATCCTAGCATGATAAAGAAGATTCAAAGAGAGTGAGATGCCAGCTCCTTTCATTCAGTCAGTAGCTTCAAACATTTCTGGTATATGAAAAACATGTTTTTCAATGGCAAAAATCAATGAATATTGTAAATGCACAAACAGTAATATCTCCACATTGCAAGGTGCAATTCTGAAATTTTTTGCTTTTTCCTGCTAATCCTAGCATGATAAAGAAGATTCAAAGAGAGTGAGATGCCAGCTCCTTTCATTCAGTCAGTAGCTTCAAACATTTCTGGTATATGAAAAACATGTTTTTCAATGGCAAAAATCAATGAATATTGTAAATGCACAAACAGTAATATCTCCACATTGCACGGTGCAATTCTGAAATTTTTAGCTTTTTCCTGTTAATCCTAGCATGATAAAGAAGATTCAAAGAGAGTGAGATGCCAGCTCCTTTCATTCAGTCAGTAGCTTCAAACATTTCTGGTATATGAAAAACATGTTTTTCAATGGCAAAAATCAATGAATATTGTAAATGCACAAACAGTAATATCTCCACATTGCACGGTGCAATTCTGAAATTTTTAGCTTTTTCCTGTTAATCCTAGCATGATAAAGAAGATTCAAACAGAGTGAGATGCCAGCTCCTTTCATTCAGTCAGTAGCTTCAAACATTTCTGGTATATGAAAAACATGTTTTTCAATGGCAAAAATCAATGAATATTGTAAATGCACAAACAGTAATATCTCCACATTGCAAGGTGCAATTCTGAAATTTTTTGCTTTTTCCTGCTAATCCTAGCATGATAAAGAAGATTCAAAGAGAGTGAGATGCCAGCTCCTTTCATTCAGTCAGTAGCTTCAAACATTTCTGGCATATGAAAAACGTTTTTCAATGGCAAAAATCAATGAATATTGTAAATGCACAAACAGTAATATCTCCACATTGCACGGTGCAATTCTGAAATTTTTAGCTTTTTCCTGTTAATCCTAGCATGATAAAGAAGATTCAAAGAGAGTGAGATGCCAGCTCCTTTCATTCAGTCAGTAGCTTCAAACATTTCTGGTATATGAAAAACATGTTTTTCAATGGCAAAAATCAATGAATATTGTAAATGCACAAACAGTAATATCTCCACATTGCACGGTGCAATTCTGAAATTTTTAGCTTTTTCCTGTTAATCCTAGCATGATAAAGAAGATTCAAAGAGAGTGAGATGCCAGCTCCTTTCATTCAGTCAGTAGCTTCAAACATTTCTGGTATATGAAAAACATGTTTTTCAATGGCAAAAATCAATGAATATTGTAAATGCACAAACAGTAATATCTCCACATTGCAAGGTGCAATTCTGAAATTTTTTGCTTTTTCCTGCTAATCCTAGCATGATAAAGAAGATTCAAAGAGAGTGAGATGCCAGCTCCTTTCATTCAGTCAGTAGCTTCAAACATTTCTGGTATATGAAAAACATGTTTTTCAATGGCAAAAATCAATGAATATTGTAAATGCACAAACAGTAATATCTCCACATTGCACGGTGCAATTCTGAAATTTTTAGCTTTTTCCTGTTAATCCTAGCATGATAAAGAAGATTCAAAGAGAGTGAGATGCCAGCTCCTTTCATTCAGTCAGTAGCTTCAAACATTTCTGGTATATGAAAAACATGTTTTTCAATGGCAAAAATCAATGAATATTGTAAATGCACAAACAGTAATATCTCCACATTGCAAGGTGCAATTCTGAAATTTTTTGCTTTTTCCTGCTAATCCTAGCATGATAAAGAAGATTCAAAGAGAGTGAGATGCCAGCTCCTTTCAGTCAGTAGCTTCAAACATTTCTGGTATATGAAAAACATGTTTTTCAATGGCAAAAATCAATGAATATTGTAAATGCACAAACAGTAATATCTCCACATTGCACGGTGCAATTCTGAAATTTTTAGCTTTTTCCTGCTAATCCTAGCATGATAAAGAAGATTCAAAGAGAGTGAGATGCCAGCTCCTTTCATTCAGTCAGTAGCTTCAAACATTTCTGGACGTTTTTCAATGGCAAAAATCAATGAATATTGTAAATGCACAAACAGTAATATCTCCACATTGCAAGGTGCAATTCTGAAATTTTTTGCTTTTTCCTGTTAATCCTAGCATGATAAAGAAGATTCAAAGAGAGTGAGATGCCAGCTCCTTTCATTCAGTCAGTAGCTTCAAACATTTCTGGTATATGAAAAACATGTTTTTCAATGGCAAAAATCAATGAATATTGTAAATGCACAAACAGTAATATCTCCACATTGCAAGGTGCAATTCTGAAATTTTTTGCTTTTTCCTGTTAATCCTAGCATGATAAAGAAGATTCAAAGAGAGTGAGATGCCAGCTCCTTTCATTCAGTCAGTAGCTTCAAACATTTCTGGTATATGAAAAACATGTTTTTCAATGGCAAAAATCAATGAATATTGTAAATGCACAAACAGTAATATCTCCACATTGCAAGGTGCAATTCTGAAATATTTTGCTTTTTCCTGCTAATCCTAGCATGATAAAGAAGATTCAAAGAGAGTGAGATGCCAGCTCCTTTCATTCAGTCAGTAGCTTCAAACATTTCTGGTATATGAAAAACATGTTTTTCAATGGCAAAAATCAATGAATATTGTAAATGCACAAACAGTAATATCTCCACATTGCAAGGTGCAATTCTGAAATTTTTTGCTTTTTCCTGTTAATCCTAGCATGATAAAGAAGATTCAAAGAGAGTGAGATGCCAGCTCCTTTCATTCAGTCAGTAGCTTCAAACATTTCTGGTATATGAAAAACATGTTTTTCAATGGCAAAAATCAATGAATATTGTAAATGCACAAACAGTAATATCTCCACATTGCAAGGTGCAATTCTGAAATTTTTTGCTTTTTCCTGCTAATCCTAGCATGATAAAGAAGATTCAAAGAGAGTGAGATGCCAGCTCCTTTCATTCAGTCAGTAGCTTCAAACATTTCTGGTATATGAAAAACATGTTTTTCAATGGCAAAAATCAATGAATATTGTAAATGCACAAACAGTAATATCTCCACATTGCACGGTGCAATTCTGAAATTTTTAGCTTTTTCCTGTTAATCCTAGCATGATAAAGAAGATTCAAAGAGAGTGAGATGCCAGCTCCTTTCATTCAGTCAGTAGCTTCAAACATTTCTGGTATATGAAAAACATGTTTTTCAATGGCAAAAATCAATGAATATTGTAAATGCACAAACAGTAATATCTCCACATTGCAAGGTGCAATTCTGAAATTTTTTGCTTTTTCCTGCTAATCCTAGCATGATAAAGAAGATTCAAAGAGAGTGAGATGCCAGCTCCTTTCATTCAGTCAGTAGCTTCAAACATTTCTGGTATATGAAAAACGTTTTTCAATGGCAAAAATCAATGAATATTGTAAATGCACAAACAGTAATATCTCCACATTGCACGGTGCAATTCTGAAATTTTTAGCTTTTTCCTGTTAATCCTAGCATGATAAAGAAGATTCAAAGAGAGTGAGATGCCAGCTCCTTTCATTCAGTCAGTAGCTTCAAACATTTCTGGTATATGAAAAACATGTTTTTCAATGGCAAAAATCAATGAATATTGTAAATGCACAAACAGTAATATCTCCACATTGCAAGGTGCAATTCTGAAATTTTTTGCTTTTTCCTGCTAATCCTAGCATGATAAAGAAGATTCAAAGAGAGTGAGATGCCAGCTCCTTTCATTCAGTCAGTAGCTTCAAACATTTCTGGCATATGAAAAACGTTTTTCAATGGCAAAAATCAATGAATATTGTAAATGCACAAACAGTAATATCTCCACATTGCACGGTGCAATTCTGAAATTTTTAGCTTTTTCCTGTTAATCCTAGCATGATAAAGAAGATTCAAAGAGAGTGAGATGCCAGCTCCTTTCATTCAGTCAGTAGCTTCAAACATTTCTGGTATATGAAAAACATGTTTTTCAATGGCAAAAATCAATGAATATTGTAAATGCACAAACAGTAATATCTCCACATTGCAAGGTGCAATTCTGAAATTTTTTGCTTTTTCCTGTTAATCCTAGCATGATAAAGAAGATTCAAAGAGAGTGAGATGCCAGCTCCTTTCATTCAGTCAGTAGCTTCAAACATTTCTGGTATATGAAAAACATGTTTTTCAATGGCAAAAATCAATGAATATTGTAAATGCACAAACAGTAATATCTCCACATTGCAAGGTGCAATTCTGAAATTTTTTGCTTTTTCCTGCTAATCCTAGCATGATAAAGAAGATTCAAAGAGAGTGAGATGCCAGCTCCTTTCATTCAGTCAGTAGCTTCAAACATTTCTGGTATATGAAAAACATGTTTTTCAATGGCAAAAATCAATGAATATTGTAAATGCACAAACAGTAATATCTCCACATTGCACGGTGCAATTCTGAAATTTTTAGCTTTTTCCTGTTAATCCTAGCATGATAAAGAAGATTCAAAGAGAGTGAGATGCCAGCTCCTTTCATTCAGTCAGTAGCTTCAAACATTTCTGGTATATGAAAAACATGTTTTTCAATGGCAAAAATCAATGAATATTGTAAATGCACAAACAGTAATATCTCCACATTGCAAGGTGCAATTCTGAAATTTTTAGCTTTTTACTGCTAATCCTAGCATGATAAAGAAGATTCAAAGAGAGTGAGATGCCAGCTCCTTTCATTCAGTCAGTAGCTTCAAACATTTCTGGTATATGAAAAACATGTTTTTCAATGGCAAAAATCAATGAATATTGTAAATGCACAAACAGTAATATCTCCACATTGCACGGTGCAATTCTGAAATTTTTAGCTTTTTCCTGTTAATCCTAGCATGATAAAGAAGATTCAAAGAGAGTGAGATGCCAGCTCCTTTCATTCAGTCAGTAGCTTCAAACATTTCTGGTATATGAAAAACATGTTTTTCAATGGCAAAAATCAATGAATATTGTAAATGCACAAACAGTAATATCTCCACATTGCAAGGTGCAATTCTGAAATTTTTTGCTTTTTCCTGTTAATCCTAGCATGATAAAGAAGATTCAAAGAGAGTGAGATGCCAGCTCCTTTCATTCAGTCAGTAGCTTCAAACATTTCTGGTATATGAAAAACATGTTTTTCAATGGCAAAAATCAATGAATATTGTAAATGCACAAACAGTAATATCTCCACATTGCAAGGTGCAATTCTGAAATTTTTTGCTTTTTCCTGCTAATCCTAGCATGATAAAGAAGATTCAAAGAGAGTGAGATGCCAGCTCCTTTCATTCAGTCAGTAGCTTCAAACATTTCTGGTATATGAAAAACATGTTTTTCAATGGCAAAAATCAATGAATATTGTAAATGCACAAACAGTAATATCTCCACATTGCACGGTGCAATTCTGAAATTTTTAGCTTTTTCCTGTTAATCCTAGCATGATAAAGAAGATTCAAAGAGAGTGAGATGCCAGCTCCTTTCATTCAGTCAGTAGCTTCAAACATTTCTGGTATATGAAAAACATGTTTTTCAATGGCAAAAATCAATGAATATTGTAAATGCACAAACAGTAATATCTCCACATTGCAAGGTGCAATTCTGAAATTTTTTGCTTTTTCCTGCTAATCCTAGCATGATAAAGAAGATTCAAAGAGAGTGAGATGCCAGCTCCTTTCAGTCAGTAGCTTCAAACATTTCTGGTATATGAAAAACATGTTTTTCAATGGCAAAAATCAATGAATATTGTAAATGCACAAACAGTAATATCTCCACATTGCACGGTGCAATTCTGAAATTTTTAGCTTTTTCCTGCTAATCCTAGCATGATAAAGAAGATTCAAAGAGAGTGAGATGCCAGCTCCTTTCATTCAGTCAGTAGCTTCAAACATTTCTGGACGTTTTTCAATGGCAAAAATCAATGAATATTGTAAATGCACAAACAGTAATATCTCCACATTGCAAGGTGCAATTCTGAAATTTTTTGCTTTTTCCTGTTAATCCTAGCATGATAAAGAAGATTCAAAGAGAGTGAGATGCCAGCTCCTTTCATTCAGTCAGTAGCTTCAAACATTTCTGGTATATGAAAAACATGTTTTTCAATGGCAAAAATCAATGAATATTGTAAATGCACAAACAGTAATATCTCCACATTGCAAGGTGCAATTCTGAAATTTTTTGCTTTTTCCTGTTAATCCTAGCATGATAAAGAAGATTCAAAGAGAGTGAGATGCCAGCTCCTTTCATTCAGTCAGTAGCTTCAAACATTTCTGGTATATGAAAAACATGTTTTTCAATGGCAAAAATCAATGAATATTGTAAATGCACAAACAGTAATATCTCCACATTGCAAGGTGCAATTCTGAAATATTTTGCTTTTTCCTGCTAATCCTAGCATGATAAAGAAGATTCATAGAGAGTGAGATGCCAGCTCCTTTCATTCAGTCAGTAGCTTCAAACATTTCTGGTATATGAAAAACATGTTTTTCAATGGCAAAAATCAATGAATATTGTAAATGCACAAACAGTAATATCTCCACATTGCAAGGTGCAATTCTGAAATTTTTTGCTTTTTCCTGTTAATCCTAGCATGATAAAGAAGATTCAAAGAGAGTGAGATGCCAGCTCCTTTCATTCAGTCAGTAGCTTCAAACATTTCTGGTATATGAAAAACATGTTTTTCAATGGCAAAAATCAATGAATATTGTAAATGCACAAACAGTAATATCTCCACATTGCAAGGTGCAATTCTGAAATTTTTTGCTTTTTCCTGCTAATCCTAGCATGATAAAGAAGATTCAAAGAGAGTGAGATGCCAGCTCCTTTCATTCAGTCAGTAGCTTCAAACATTTCTGGTATATGAAAAACATGTTTTTCAATGGCAAAAATCAATGAATATTGTAAATGCACAAACAGTAATATCTCCACATTGCACGGTGCAATTCTGAAATTTTTAGCTTTTTCCTGTTAATCCTAGCATGATAAAGAAGATTCAAAGAGAGTGAGATGCCAGCTCCTTTCATTCAGTCAGTAGCTTCAAACATTTCTGGTATATGAAAAACATGTTTTTCAATGGCAAAAATCAATGAATATTGTAAATGCACAAACAGTAATATCTCCACATTGCAAGGTGCAATTCTGAAATTTTTTGCTTTTTCCTGCTAATCCTAGCATGATAAAGAAGATTCAAAGAGAGTGAGATGCCAGCTCCTTTCATTCAGTCAGTAGCTTCAAACATTTCTGGTATATGAAAAACGTTTTTCAATGGCAAAAATCAATGAATATTGTAAATGCACAAACAGTAATATCTCCACATTGCACGGTGCAATTCTGAAATTTTTAGCTTTTTCCTGTTAATCCTAGCATGATAAAGAAGATTCAAAGAGAGTGAGATGCCAGCTCCTTTCATTCAGTCAGTAGCTTCAAACATTTCTGGTATATGAAAAACATGTTTTTCAATGGCAAAAATCAATGAATATTGTAAATGCACAAACAGTAATATCTCCACATTGCAAGGTGCAATTCTGAAATTTTTTGCTTTTTCCTGCTAATCCTAGCATGATAAAGAAGATTCAAAGAGAGTGAGATGCCAGCTCCTTTCATTCAGTCAGTAGCTTCAAACATTTCTGGTATATGAAAAACGTTTTTCAATGGCAAAAATCAATGAATATTGTAAATGCACAAACAGTAATATCTCCACATTGCAAGGTGCAATTCTGAAATTTTTTGCTTTTTCCTGTTAATCCTAGCATGATAAAGAAGATTCAAAGAGAGTGAGATGCCAGCTCCTTTCATTCAGTCAGTAGCTTCAAACATTTCTGGTATATGAAAAACATGTTTTTCAATGGCAAAAATCAATGAATATTGTAAATGCACAAACAGTAATATCTCCACATTGCAAGGTGCAATTCTGAAATTTTTTGCTTTTTCCTGCTAATCCTAGCATGATAAAGAAGATTCAAAGAGAGTGAGATGCCAGCTCCTTTCATTCAGTCAGTAGCTTCAAACATTTCTGGTATATGAAAAACATGTTTTTCAATGGCAAAAATCAATGAATATTGTAAATGCACAAACAGTAATATCTCCACATTGCACGGTGCAATTCTGAAATTTTTAGCTTTTTCCTGTTAATCCTAGCATGATAAAGAAGATTCAAAGAGAGTGAGATGCCAGCTCCTTTCATTCAGTCAGTAGCTTCAAACATTTCTGGTATATGAAAAACATGTTTTTCAATGGCAAAAATCAATGAATATTGTAAATGCACAAACAGTAATATCTCCACATTGCAAGGTGCAATTCTGAAATTTTTTGCTTTTTCCTGCTAATCCTAGCATGATAAAGAAGATTCAAAGAGAGTGAGATGCCAGCTCCTTTCATTCAGTCAGTAGCTTCAAACATTTCTGGTATATGAAAAACGTTTTTCAATGGCAAAAATCAATGAATATTGTAAATGCACAAACAGTAATATCTCCACATTGCACGGTGCAATTCTGAAATTTTTAGCTTTTTCCTGTTAATCCTAGCATGATAAAGAAGATTCAAAGAGAGTGAGATGCCAGCTCCTTTCATTCAGTCAGTAGCTTCAAACATTTCTGGTATATGAAAAACATGTTTTTCAATGGCAAAAATCAATGAATATTGTAAATGCACAAACAGTAATATCTCCACATTGCAAGGTGCAATTCTGAAATTTTTTGCTTTTTCCTGCTAATCCTAGCATGATAAAGAAGATTCAAAGAGAGTGAGATGCCAGCTCCTTTCATTCAGTCAGTAGCTTCAAACATTTCTGGTATATGAAAAACGTTTTTCAATGGCAAAAATCAATGAATATTGTAAATGCACAAACAGTAATATCTCCACATTGCACGGTGCAATTCTGAAATTTTTAGCTTTTTCCTGTTAATCCTAGCATGATAAAGAAGATTCAAAGAGAGTGAGATGCCAGCTCCTTTCATTCAGTCAGTAGCTTCAAACATTTCTGGTATATGAAAAACATGTTTTTCAATGGCAAAAATCAATGAATATTGTAAATGCACAAACAGTAATATCTCCACATTGCAAGGTGCAATTCTGAAATTTTTTGCTTTTTCCTGTTAATCCTAGCATGATAAAGAAGATTCAAAGAGAGTGAGATGCCAGCTCCTTTCATTCAGTCAGTAGCTTCAAACATTTCTGGTATATGAAAAACATGTTTTTCAATGGCAAAAATCAATGAATATTGTAAATGCACAAACAGTAATATCTCCACATTGCAAGGTGCAATTCTGAAATTTTTTGCTTTTTCCTGCTAATCCTAGCATGATAAAGAAGATTCAAAGAGAGTGAGATGCCAGCTCCTTTCATTCAGTCAGTAGCTTCAAACATTTCTGGTATATGAAAAACATGTTTATCAATGGCAAAAATCAATGAATATTGTAAATGCACAAACAGTAATATCTCCACATTGCACGGTGCAATTCTGAAATTTTTAGCTTTTTCCTGTTAATCCTAGCATGATAAAGAAGATTCAAAGAGAGTGAGATGCCAGCTCCTTTCATTCAGTCAGTAGCTTCAAACATTTCTGGTATATGAAAAACATGTTTTTCAATGGCAAAAATCAATGAATATTGTAAATGCACAAACAGTAATATCTCCACATTGCAAGGTGCAATTCTGAAATTTTTTGCTTTTTCCTGCTAATCCTAGCATGATAAAGAAGATTCAAAGAGAGTGAGATGCCAGCTCCTTTCATTCAGTCAGTAGCTTCAAACATTTCTGGTATATGAAAAACATGTTTTTCAATGGCAAAAATCAATGAATATTGTAAATGCACAAACAGTAATATCTCCACATTGCACGGTGCAATTCTGAAATTTTTAGCTTTTTCCTGTTAATCCTAGCATGATAAAGAAGATTCAAAGAGAGTGAGATGCCAGCTCCTTTCATTCAGTCAGTAGCTTCAAACATTTCTGGTATATGAAAAACATGTTTTTCAATGGCAAAAATCAATGAATATTGTAAATGCACAAACAGTAATATCTCCACATTGCAAGGTGCAATTCTGAAATTTTTTGCTTTTTCCTGCTAATCCTAGCATGATAAAGAAGATTCAAAGAGAGTGAGATGCCAGCTCCTTTCATTCAGTCAGTAGCTTCAAACATTTCTGGTATATGAAAAACGTTTTTCAATGGCAAAAATCAATGAATATTGTAAATGCACAAACAGTAATATCTCCACATTGCACGGTGCAATTCTGAAATTTTTAGCTTTTTCCTGTTAATCCTAGCATGATAAAGAAGATTCAAAGAGAGTGAGATGCCAGCTCCTTTCATTCAGTCAGTAGCTTCAAACATTTCTGGTATATGAAAAACATGTTTTTCAATGGCAAAAATCAATGAATATTGTAAATGCACAAACAGTAATATCTCCACATTGCAAGGTGCAATTCTGAAATATTTTGCTTTTTCCTGCTAATCCTAGCATGATAAAGAAGATTCAAAGAGAGTGAGATGCCAGCTCCTTTCATTCAGTCAGTAGCTTCAAACATTTCTGGTATATGAAAAACATGTTTTTCAATGGCAAAAATCAATGAATATTGTAAATGCACAAACAGTAATATCTCCACATTGCAAGGTGCAATTCTGAAATTTTTTGCTTTTTCCTGTTAATCCTAGCATGATAAAGAAGATTCAAAGAGAGTGAGATGCCAGCTCCTTTCATTCAGTCAGTAGCTTCAAACATTTCTGGTATATGAAAAACATGTTTTTCAATGGCAAAAATCAATGAATATTGTAAATGCACAAACAGTAATATCTCCACATTGCAAGGTGCAATTCTGAAATTTTTTGCTTTTTACTGCTAATCCTAGCATGATAAAGAAGATTCAAAGAGAGTGAGATGCCAGCTCCTTTCATTCAGTCAGTAGCTTCAAACATTTCTGGTATATGAAAAACATGTTTTTCAATGGCAAAAATCAATGAATATTGTAAATGCACAAACAGTAATATCTCCACATTGCACGGTGCAATTCTGAAATTTTTAGCTTTTTCCTGTTAATCCTAGCATGATAAAGAAGATTCAAAGAGAGTGAGATGCCAGCTCCTTTCATTCAGTCAGTAGCTTCAAACATTTCTGGTATATGAAAAACATGTTTTTCAATGGCAAAAATCAATGAATATTGTAAATGCACAAACAGTAATATCTCCACATTGCAAGGTGCAATTCTGAAATTTTTTGCTTTTTCCTGCTAATCCTAGCATGATAAAGAAGATTCAAAGAGAGTGAGATGCCAGCTCCTTTCATTCAGTCAGTAGCTTCAAACATTTCTGGTATATGAAAAACGTTTTTCAATGGCAAAAATCAATGAATATTGTAAATGCACAAACAGTAATATCTCCACATTGCACGGTGCAATTCTGAAATTTTTAGCTTTTTCCTGTTAATCCTAGCATGATAAAGAAGATTCAAAGAGAGTGAGATGCCAGCTCCTTTCATTCAGTCAGTAGCTTCAAACATTTCTGGTATATGAAAAACATGTTTTTCAATGGCAAAAATCAATGAATATTGTAAATGCACAAACAGTAATATCTCCACATTGCAAGGTGCAATTCTGAAATTTTTTGCTTTTTCCTGCTAATCCTAGCATGATAAAGAAGATTCAAAGAGAGTGAGATGCCAGCTCCTTTCATTCAGTCAGTAGCTTCAAACATTTCTGGTATATGAAAAACGTTTTTCAATGGCAAAAATCAATGAATATTGTAAATGCACAAACAGTAATATCTCCACATTGCACGGTGCAATTCTGAAATTTTTAGCTTTTTCCTGTTAATCCTAGCATGATAAAGAAGATTCAAAGAGATTGAGATGCCAGCTCCTTTCATTCAGTCAGTAGCTTCAAACATTTCTGGTATATGAAAAACATGTTTTTCAATGGCAAAAATCAATGAATATTGTAAATGCACAAACAGTAATATCTCCACATTGCAAGATGCAATTCTGAAATTTTTTGCTTTTTCCTGTTAATCCTAGCATGATAAAGAAGATTCAAAGAGAGTGAGATGCCAGCTCCTTTCATTCAGTCAGTAGCTTCAAACATTTCTGGTATATGAAAAACATGTTTTTCAATGGCAAAAATAAATGAATATTGTAAATGCACAAACAGTAATATCTCCACATTGCAAGGTGCAATTCTGAAATTTTTTGCTTTTTCCTGCTAATCCTAGCATGATAAAGAAGATTCAAAGAGAGTGAGATGCCAGCTCCTTTCATTCAGTCAGTAGCTTCAAACATTTCTGGTATATGAAAAACATGTTTTTCAATGGCAAAAATCAATGAATATTGTAAATGCACAAACAGTAATATCTCCACATTGCACGGTGCAATTCTGAAATTTTTAGCTTTTTCCTGTTAATCCTAGCATGATAAAGAAGATTCAAAGAGAGTGAGATGCCAGCTCCTTTCATTCAGTCAGTAGCTTCAAACATTTCTGGTATATGAAAAACATGTTTTTCAATGGCAAAAATCAATGAATATTGTAAATGCACAAACAGTAATATCTCCACATTGCAAGGTGCAATTCTGAAATTTTTTGCTTTTTCCTGCTAATCCTAGCATGATAAAGAAGATTCAAAGAGAGTGAGATGCCAGCTCCTTTCATTCAGTCAGTAGCTTCAAACATTTCTGGTATATGAAAAACATGTTTTTCAATGGCAAAAATCAATGAATATTGTAAATGCACAAACAGTAATATCTCCACATTGCACGGTGCAATTCTGAAATTTTTAGCTTTTTCCTGTTAATCCTAGCATGATAAAGAAGATTCAAAGAGAGTGAGATGCCAGCTCCTTTCATTCAGTCAGTAGCTTCAAACATTTCTGGTATATGAAAAACATGTTTTTCAATGGCAAAAATCAATGAATATTGTAAATGCACAAACAGTAATATCTCCACATTGCAAGGTGCAATTCTGAAATTTTTTGCTTTTTCCTGCTAATCCTAGCATGATAAAGAAGATTCAAAGAGAGTGAGATGCCAGCTCCTTTCATTCAGTCAGTAGCTTCAAACATTTCTGGTATATGAAAAACATGTTTTTCAATGGCAAAAATCAATGAATATTGTAAATGCACAAACAGTAATATCTCCACATTGCACGGTGCAATTCTGAAATTTTTAGCTTTTTCCTGTTAATCCTAGCATGATAAAGAAGATTCAAAGAGAGTGAGATGCCAGCTCCTTTCATTCAGTCAGTAGCTTCAAACATTTCTGGTATATGAAAAACATGTTTTTCAATGGCAAAAATCAATGAATATTGTAAATGCACAAACAGTAATATCTCCACATTGCAAGGTGCAATTCTGAAATTTTTTGCTTTTTCCTGCTAATCCTAGCATGATAAAGAAGATTCAAAGAGAGTGAGATGCCAGCTCCTTTCATTCAGTCAGTAGCTTCAAACATTTCTGGTATATGAAAAACATGTTTTTCAATGGCAAAAATCAATGAATATTGTAAATGCACAAACAGTAATATCTCCACATTGCACGGTGCAATTCTGAAATTTTTAGCTTTTTCCTGTTAATCCTAGCATGATAAAGAAGATTCAAAGAGAGTGAGATGCCAGCTCCTTTCATTCAGTCAGTAGCTTCAAACATTTCTGGTATATGAAAAACATGTTTTTCAATGGCAAAAATCAATGAATATTGTAAATGCACAAACAGTAATATCTCCACATTGCAAGGTGCAATTCTGAAATTTTTTGCTTTTTCCTGCTAATCCTAGCATGATAAAGAAGATTCAAAGAGAGTGAGATGCCAGCTCCTTTCATTCAGTCAGTAGCTTCAAACATTTCTGGTATATGAAAAACGTTTTTCAATGGCAAAAATCAATGAATATTGTAAATGCACAAACAGTAATATCTCCACATTGCACGGTGCAATTCTGAAATTTTTAGCTTTTTCCTGTTAATCCTAGCATGATAAAGAAGATTCAAAGAGAGTGAGATGCCAGCTCCTTTCATTCAGTCAGTAGCTTCAAACATTTCTGGTATATGAAAAACATGTTTTTCAATGGCAAAAATCAATGAATATTGTAAATGCACAAACAGTAATATCTCCACATTGCAAGGTGCAATTCTGAAATTTTTTGCTTTTTCCTGCTAATCCTAGCATGATAAAGAAGATTCAAAGAGAGTGAGATGCCAGCTCCTTTCATTCAGTCAGTAGCTTCAAACATTTCTGGTATATGAAAAACATGTTTTTCAATGGCAAAAATCAATGAATATTGTAAATGCACAAACAGTAATATCTCCACATTGCACGGTGCAATTCTGAAATTTTTAGCTTTTTCCTGTTAATCCTAGCATGATAAAGAAGATTCAAAGAGAGTGAGATGCCAGCTCCTTTCATTCAGTCAGTAGCTTCAAACATTTCTGGTATATGAAAAACATGTTTTTCAATGGCAAAAATCAATGAATATTGTAAATGCACAAACAGTAATATCTCCACATTGCAAGGTGCAATTCTGAAATTTTTTGCTTTTTCCTGCTAATCCTAGCATGATAAAGAAGATTCAAAGAGAGTGAGATGCCAGCTCCTTTCATTCAGTCAGTAGCTTCAAACATTTCTGGTATATGAAAAACGTTTTTCAATGGCAAAAATCAATGAATATTGTAAATGCATAAACAGTAATATCTCCACATTGCACGGTGCAATTCTGAAATTTTTAGCTTTTTCCTGTTAATCCTAGCATGATAAAGAAGATTCAAAGAGAGTGAGATGCCAGCTCCTTTCATTCAGTCAGTAGCTTCAAACATTTCTGGTATATGAAAAACATGTTTTTCAATGGCAAAAATCAATGAATATTGTAAATGCACAAACAGTAATATCTCCACATTGCAAGGTGCAATTCTGAAATTTTTTGCTTTTTCCTGCTAATCCTAGCATGATAAAGAAGATTCAAAGAGAGTGAGATGCCAGCTCCTTTCATTCAGTCAGTAGCTTCAAACATTTCTGGTATATGAAAAACGTTTTTCAATGGCAAAAATCAATGAATATTGTAAATGCACAAACAGTAATATCTCCACATTGCACGGTGCAATTCTGAAATTTTTAGCTTTTTCCTGTTAATCCTAGCATGATAAAGAAGATTCAAAGAGAGTGAGATGCCAGCTCCTTTCATTCAGTCAGTAGCTTCAAACATTTCTGGTATATGAAAAACATGTTTTTCAATGGCAAAAATCAATGAATATTGTAAATGCACAAACAGTAATATCTCCACATTGCAAGGTGCAATTCTGAAATTTTTTGCTTTTTCCTGTTAATCCTAGCATGATAAAGAAGATTCAAAGAGAGTGAGATGCCAGCTCCTTTCATTCAGTCAGTAGCTTCAAACATTTCTGGTATATGAAAAACATGTTTTTCAATGGCAAAAATCAATGAATATTGTAAATGCACAAACAGTAATATCTCCACATTGCAAGGTGCAATTCTGAAATTTTTTGCTTTTTCCTGCTAATCCTAGCATGATAAAGAAGATTCAAAGAGAGTGAGATGCCAGCTCCTTTCATTCAGTCAGTAGCTTCAAACATTTCTGGTATATGAAAAACGTTTTTCAATGGCAAAAATCAATGAATATTGTAAATGCACAAACAGTAATATCTCCACATTGCACGGTGCAATTCTGAAATTTTTAGCTTTTTCCTGTTAATCCTAGCATGATAAAGAAGATTCAAAGAGAGTGAGATGCCAGCTCCTTTCATTCAGTCAGTAGCTTCAAACATTTCTGGTATATGAAAAACATGTTTTTCAATGGCAAAAATCAATGAATATTGTAAATGCACAAACAGTAATATCTCCACATTGCACGGTGCAATTCTGAAATTTTTTGCTTTTTCCTGTTAATCCTAGCATGATAAAGAAGATTCAAAGAGAGTGAGATGCCAGCTCCTTTCATTCAGTCAGTAGCTTCAAACATTTCTGGTATATGAAAAACATGTTTTTCAATGGCAAAAATCAATGAATATTGTAAATGCACAAACAGTAATATCTCCACATTGCAAGGTGCAATTCTGAAATTTTTTGCTTTTTCCTGCTAATCCTAGCATGATAAAGAAGATTCAAAGAGAGTGAGATGCCAGCTCCTTTCATTCAGTCAGTAGCTTCAAACATTTCTGGTATATGAAAAACATGTTTTTCAATGGCAAAAATCAATGAATATTGTAAATGCACAAACAGTAATATCTCCACATTGCAAGGTGCAATTCTGAAATTTTTTGCTTTTTCCTGCTAATCCTAGCATGATAAAGAAGATTCAAAGAGAGTGAGATGCCAGCTCCTTTCATTCAGTCAGTAGCTTCAAACATTTCTGGTATATGAAAAACGTTTTTCAATGGCAAAAATCAATGAATATTGTAAATGCACAAACAGTAATATCTCCACATTGCACGGTGCAATTCTGAAATTTTTAGCTTTTTCCTGTTAATCCTAGCATGATAAAGAAGATTCAAAGAGAGTGAGATGCCAGCTCCTTTCATTCAGTCAGTAGCTTCAAACATTTCTGGTATATGAAAAACATGTTTTTCAATGGCAAAAATCAATGAATATTGTAAATTCACAAACAGTAATATCTCCACATTGCAAGGTGCAATTCTGAAATTTTTTGCTTTTTCCTGTTAATCCTAGCATGATAAAGAAGATTCAAAGAGAGTGAGATGCCAGCTCCTTTCATTCAGTCAGTAGCTTCAAACATTTCTGGTATATGAAAAACATGTTTTTCAATGGCAAAAATCAATGAATATTGTAAATGCACAAACAGTAATATCTCCACATTGCAAGGTGCAATTCTGAAATTTTTTGCTTTTTCCTGTTAATCCTAGCATGATAAAGAAGATTCAAAGAGAGTGAGATGCCAGCTCCTTTCATTCAGTCAGTAGCTTCAAACATTTCTGGTATATGAAAAACATGTTTTTCAATGGCAAAAATCAATGAATATTGTAAATGCACAAACAGTAATATCTCCACATTGCAAGGTGCAATTCTGAAATATTTTGCTTTTTCCTGCTAATCCTAGCATGATAAAGAAGATTCAAAGAGAGTGAGATGCCAGCTCCTTTCATTCAGTCAGTAGCTTCAAACATTTCTGGTATATGAAAAACATGTTTTTCAATGGCAAAAATCAATGAATATTGTAAATGCACAAACAATAATATCTCCACATTGCAAGGTGCAATTCTGAAATTTTTTGCTTTTTCCTGTTAATCCTAGCATGATAAAGAAGATTCAAAGAGAGTGAGATGCCAGCTCCTTTCATTCAGTCAGTAGCTTCAAACATTTCTGGTATATGAAAAACATGTTTTTCAATGGCAAAAATCAATGAATATTGTAAATGCACAAACAGTAATATCTCCACATTGCAAGGTGCAATTCTGAAATTTTTTGCTTTTTCCTGCTAATCCTAGCATGATAAAGAAGATTCAAAGAGAGTGAGATGCCAGCTCCTTTCATTCAGTCAGTAGCTTCAAACATTTCTGGTATATGAAAAACATGTTTTTCAATGGCAAAAATCAATGAATATTGTAAATGCACAAACAGTAATATCTCCACATTGCAAGGTGCAATTCTGAAATTTTTTGCTTTTTCCTGCTAATCCTAGCATGATAAAGAAGATTCAAAGAGAGTGAGATGCCAGCTCCTTTCATTCAGTCAGTAGCTTCAAACATTTCTGGACGTTTTTCAATGGCAAAAATCAATGAATATTGTAAATGCACAAACAGTAATATCTCCACATTGCAAGGTGCAATTCTGAAATTTTTTGCTTTTTCCTGTTAATCCTAGCATGATAAAGAAGATTCAAAGAGAGTGAGATGCCAGCTCCTTTCATTCAGTCAGTAGCTTCAAACATTTCTGGTATATGAAAAACATGTTTTTCAATGGCAAAAATCAATGAATATTGTAAATGCACAAACAGTAATATCTCCACATTGCAAGGTGCAATTCTGAAATTTTTTGCTTTTTCCTGTTAATCCTAGCATGATAAAGAAGATTCAAAGAGAGTGAGATGCCAGCTCCTTTCATTCAGTCAGTAGCTTCAAACATTTCTGGTATATGAAAAACATGTTTTTCAATGGCAAAAATCAATGAATATTGTAAATGCACAAACAGTAATATCTCCACATTGCAAGGTGCAATTCTGAAATATTTTGCTTTTTCCTGCTAATCCTAGCATGATAAAGAAGATTCAAAGAGAGTGAGATGCCAGCTCCTTTCATTCAGTCAGTAGCTTCAAACATTTCTGGTATATGAAAAACATGTTTTTCAATGGCAAAAATCAATGAATATTGTAAATGCACAAACAGTAATATCTCCACATTGCAAGGTGCAATTCTGAAATTTTTTGCTTTTTCCTGTTAATCCTAGCATGATAAAGAAGATTCAAAGAGAGTGAGATGCCAGCTCCTTTCATTCAGTCAGTAGCTTCAAACATTTCTGGTATATGAAAAACATGTTTTTCAATGGCAAAAATCAATGAATATTGTAAATGCACAAACAGTAATATCTCCACATTGCAAGGTGCAATTCTGAAATTTTTTGCTTTTTCCTGCTAATCCTAGCATGATAAAGAAGATTCAAAGAGAGTGAGATGCCAGCTCCTTTCATTCAGTCAGTAGCTTCAAACATTTCTGGTATATGAAAAACATGTTTTTCAATGGCAAAAATCAATGAATATTGTAAATGCACAAACAGTAATATCTCCACATTGCACGGTGCAATTCTGAAATTTTTAGCTTTTTCCTGTTAATCCTAGCATGATAAAGAAGATTCAAAGAGAGTGAGATGCCAGCTCCTTTCATTCAGTCAGTAGCTTCAAACATTTCTGGTATATGAAAAACATGTTTTTCAATGGCAAAAATCAATGAATATTGTAAATGCACAAACAGTAATATCTCCACATTGCAAGGTGCAATTCTGAAATTTTTTGCTTTTTCCTGCTAATCCTAGCATGATAAAGAAGATTCAAAGAGAGTGAGATGCCAGCTCCTTTCATTCAGTCAGTAGCTTCAAACATTTCTGGTATATGAAAAACGTTTTTCAATGGCAAAAATCAATGAATATTGTAAATGCACAAACAGTAATATCTCCACATTGCACGGTGCAATTCTGAAATTTTTAGCTTTTTCCTGTTAATCCTAGCATGATAAAGAAGATTCAAAGAGAGTGAGATGCCAGCTCCTTTCATTCAGTCAGTAGCTATAAACATTTCTGGTATATGAAAAACATGTTTTTCAATGGCAAAAATCAATGAATATTGTAAATGCACAAACAGTAATATCTCCACATTGCAAGGTGCAATTCTGAAATTTTTTGCTTTTTCCTGCTAATCCTAGCATGATAAAGAAGACTCAAAGAGAGTGAGATGCCAGCTCCTTTCATTCAGTCAGTAGCTTCAAACATTTCTGGTATATGAAAAACGTTTTTCAATGGCAAAAATCAATGAATATTGTAAATGCACAAACAGTAATATCTCCACATTGCACGGTGCAATTCTGAAATTTTTAGCTTTTTCCTGTTAATCCTAGCATGATAAAGAAGATTCAAAGAGAGTGAGATGCCAGCTCCTTTCATTCAGTCAGTAGCTTCAAACATTTCTGGTATATGAAAAACATGTTTTTCAATGGCAAAAATCAATGAATATTGTAAATGCACAAACAGTAATATCTCCACATTGCAAGGTGCAATTCTGAAATTTTTTGCTTTTTCCTGTTAATCCTAGCATGATAAAGAAGATTCAAAGAGAGTGAGATGCCAGCTCCTTTCATTCAGTCAGTAGCTTCAAACATTTCTGGTATATGAAAAACATGTTTTTCAATGGCAAAAATCAATGAATATTGTAAATGCACAAACAGTAATATCTCCACATTGCAAGGTGCAATTCTGAAATTTTTTGCTTTTTCCTGCTAATCCTAGCATGATAAAGAAGATTCAAAGAGAGTGAGATGCCAGCTCCTTTCATTCAGTCAGTAGCTTCAAACATTTCTGGTATATGAAAAACATGTTTTTCAATGGCAAAAATCAATGAATATTGTAAATGCACAAACAGTAATATCTCCACATTGCACGGTGCAATTCTGAAATTTTTAGCTTTTTCCTGTTAATCCTAGCATGATAAAGAAGATTCAAAGAGAGTGAGATGCCAGCTCCTTTCATTCAGTCAGTAGCTTCAAACATTTCTGGTATATGAAAAACATGTTTTTCAATGGCAAAAATCAATGAATATTGTAAATGCACAAACAGTAATATCTCCACATTGCAAGGTGCAATTCTGAAATTTTTTGCTTTTTCCTGCTAATCCTAGCATGATAAAGAAGATTCAAAGAGAGTGAGATGCCAGCTCCTTTCATTCAGTCAGTAGCTTCAAACATTTCTGGTATATGAAAAACATGTTTTTCAATGGCAAAAATCAATGAATATTGTAAATGCACAAACAGTAATATCTCCACATTGCACGGTGCAATTCTGAAATTTTTAGCTTTTTCCTGTTAATCCTAGCATGATAAAGAAGATTCAAAGAGAGTGAGATGCCAGCTCCTTTCATTCAGTCAGTAGCTTCAAACATTTCTGGTATATGAAAAACATGTTTTTCAATGGCAAAAATCAATGAATATTGTAAATGCACAAACAGTAATATCTCCACATTGCAAGGTGCAATTCTGAAATTTTTTGCTTTTTCCTGCTAATCCTAGCATGATAAAGAAGATTCAAAGAGAGTGAGATGCCAGCTCCTTTCATTCAGTCAGTAGCTTCAAACATTTCTGGTATATGAAAAACGTTTTTCAATGGCAAAAATCAATGAATATTGTAAATGCACAAACAGTAATATCTCCACATTGCACGGTGCAATTCTGAAATTTTTAGCTTTTTCCTGTTAATCCTAGCATGATAAAGAAGATTCAAAGAGAGTGAGATGCCAGCTCCTTTCATTCAGTCAGTAGCTTCAAACATTTCTGGTATATGAAAAACATGTTTTTCAATGGCAAAAATCAATGAATATTGTAAATGCACAAACAGTAATATCTCCACATTGCAAGGTGCAATTCTGAAATATTTTGCTTTTTCCTGCTAATCCTAGCATGATAAAGAAGATTCAAAGAGAGTGAGATGCCAGCTCCTTTCATTCAGTCAGTAGCTTCAAACATTTCTGGTATATGAAAAACATGTTTTTCAATGGCAAAAATCAATGAATATTGTAAATGCACAAACAGTAATATCTCCACATTGCAAGGTGCAATTCTGAAATTTTTTGCTTTTTCCTGTTAATCCTAGCATGATAAAGAAGATTCAAAGAGAGTGAGATGCCAGCTCCTTTCATTCAGTCAGTAGCTTCAAACATTTCTGGTATATGAAAAACATGTTTTTCAATGGCAAAAATCAATGAATATTGTAAATGCACAAACAGTAATATCTCCACATTGCAAGGTGCAATTCTGAAATTTTTTGCTTTTTCCTGCTAATCCTAGCATGATAAAGAAGATTCAAAGAGAGTGAGATGCCAGCTCCTTTCATTCAGTCAGTAGCTTCAAACATTTCTGGTATATGAAAAACATGTTTTTCAATGGCAAAAATCAATGAATATTGTAAATGCACAAACAGTAATATCTCCACATTGCACGGTGCAATTCTGAAATTTTTAGCTTTTTCCTGTTAATCCTAGCATGATAAAGAAGATTCAAAGAGAGTGAGATGCCAGCTCCTTTCATTCAGTCAGTAGCTTCAAACATTTCTGGTATATGAAAAACATGTTTTTCAATGGCAAAAATCAATGAATATTGTAAATGCACAAACAGTAATATCTCCACATTGCAAGGTGCAATTCTGAAATTTTTTGCTTTTTCCTGCTAATCCTAGCATGATAAAGAAGATTCAAAGAGAGTGAGATGCCAGCTCCTTTCATTCAGTCAGTAGCTTCAAACATTTCTGGTATATGAAAAACGTTTTTCAATGGCAAAAATCAATGAATATTGTAAATGCACAAACAGTAATATCTCCACATTGCACGGTGCAATTCTGAAATTTTTAGCTTTTTCCTGTTAATCCTAGCATGATAAAGAAGATTCAAAGAGAGTGAGATGCCAGCTCCTTTCATTCAGTCAGTAGCTTCAAACATTTCTGGTATATGAAAAACATGTTTTTCAATGGCAAAAATCAATGAATATTGTAAATGCACAAACAGTAATATCTCCACATTGCAAGGTGCAATTCTGAAATTTTTTACTTTTTCCTGCTAATCCTAGCATGATAAAGAAGATTCAAAGAGAGTGAGATGCCAGCTCCTTTCATTCAGTCAGTAGCTTCAAACATTTCTGGTATATGAAAAACATGTTTTTCAATGGCAAAAATCAATGAATATTGTAAATGCACAAACAGTAATATCTCCACATTGCAAGGTGCAATTCTGAAATTTTTTGCTTTTTCCTGTTAATCCTAGCATGATAAAGAAGATTCAAAGAGAGTGAGATGCCAGCTCCTTTCATTCAGTCAGTAGCTTCAAACATTTCTGGTATATGAAAAACATGTTTTTCAATGGCAAAAATCAATGAATATTGTAAATGCACAAACAGTAATATCTCCACATTCAAGGTGCAATTCTGAAATTTTTTGCTTTTTCCTGCTAATCCTAGCATGATAAAGAAGATTCAAAGAGAGTGAGATGCCAGCTCCTTTCATTCAGTCAGTAGCTTCAAACATTTCTGGTATATGAAAAACATGTTTTTCAATGGCAAAAATCAATGAATATTGTAAATGCACAAACAGTAATATCTCCACATTGCACGGTGCAATTCTGAAATTTTTAGCTTTTTCCTGTTAATCCTAGCATGATAAAGAAGATTCAAAGAGAGTGAGATGCCAGCTCCTTTCATTCAGTCAGTAGCTTCAAACATTTCTGGTATATGAAAAACATGTTTTTCAATGGCAAAAATCAATGAATATTGTAAATGCACAAACAGTAATATCTCCACATTGCAAGGTGCAATTCTGAAATTTTTTGCTTTTTCCTGCTAATCCTAGCATGATAAAGAAGATTCAAAGAGAGTGAGATGCCAGCTCCTTTCATTCAGTCAGTAGCTTCAAACATTTCTGGTATATGAAAAACGTTTTTCAATGGCAAAAATCAATGAATATTGTAAATGCACAAACAGTAATATCTCCACATTGCACGGTGCAATTCTGAAATTTTTAGCTTTTTCCTGTTAATCCTAGCATGATAAAGAAGATTCAAAGAGAGTGAGATGCCAGCTCCTTTCATTCAGTCAGTAGCTTCAAACATTTCTGGTATATGAAAAACATGTTTTTCAATGGCAAAAATCAATGAATATTGTAAATGCACAAACAGTAATATCTCCACATTGCAAGGTGCAATTCTGAAATTTTTTACTTTTTCCTGCTAATCCTAGCATGATAAAGAAGATTCAAAGAGAGTGAGATGCCAGCTCCTTTCATTCAGTCAGTAGCTTCAAACATTTCTGGTATATGAAAAACGTTTTTCAATGGCAAAAATCAATGAATATTGTAAATGCACAAACAGTAATATCTCCACATTGCACGGTGCAATTCTGAAATTTTTAGCTTTTTCCTGTTAATCCTAGCATGATAAAGAAGATTCAAAGAGAGTGAGATGCCAGCTCCTTTCATTCAGTCAGTAGCTTCAAACATTTCTGGTATATGAAAAACATGTTTTTCAATGGCAAAAATCAATGAATATTGTAAATGCACAAACAGTAATATCTCCACATTGCAAGGTGCAATTCTGAAATTTTTTGCTTTTTCCTGTTAATCCTAGCATGATAAAGAAGATTCAAAGAGAGTGAGATGCCAGCTCCTTTCATTCAGTCAGTAGCTTCAAACATTTCAGGTATATGAAAAACATGTTTTTCAATGGCAAAAATCAATGAATATTGTAAATGCACAAACAGTAATATCTCCACATTGCACGGTGCAATTCTGAAATTTTTAGCTTTTTCCTGTTAATCCTAGCATGATAAAGAAGATTCAAAGAGAGTGAGATGCCAGCTCCTTTCATTCAGTCAGTAGCTTCAAACATTTCTGGTATATGAAAAACATGTTTTTCAATGGCAAAAATCAATGAATATTGTAAATGCACAAACAGTAATATCTCCACATTGCAAGGTGCAATTCTGAAATTTTTTGCTTTTTCCTGCTAATCCTAGCATGATAAAGAAGATTCAAAGAGAGTGAGATGCCAGCTCCTTTCATTCAGTCAGTAGCTTCAAACATTTCTGGTATATGAAAAACGTTTTTCAATGGCAAAAATCAATGAATATTGTAAATGCACAAACAGTAATATCTCCACATTGCACGGTGCAATTCTGAAATTTTTAGCTTTTTCCTGTTAATCCTAGCATGATAAAGAAGATTCAAAGAGAGTGAGATGCCAGCTCCTTTCATTCAGTCAGTAGCTTCAAACATTTCTGGTATATGAAAAACATGTTTTTCAATGGCAAAAATCAATGAATATTGTAAATGCACAAACAGTAATATCTCCACATTGCAAGGTGCAATTCTGAAATATTTTGCTTTTTCCTGCTAATCCTAGCATGATAAAGAAGATTCAAAGAGAGTGAGATGCCAGCTCCTTTCATTCAGTCAGTAGCTTCAAACATTTCTGGTATATGAAAAACATGTTTTTCAATGGCAAAAATCAATGAATATTGTAAATGCACAAACAGTAATATCTCCACATTGCAAGGTGCAATTCTGAAATTTTTTGCTTTTTCCTGTTAATCCTAGCATGATAAAGAAGATTCAAAGAGAGTGAGATGCCAGCTCCTTTCATTCAGTCAGTAGCTTCAAACATTTCTGGTATATGAAAAACATGTTTTTCAATGGCAAAAATCAATGAATATTGTAAATGCACAAACAGTAATATCTCCACATTGCAAGGTGCAATTCTGAAATTTTTTGCTTTTTCCTGCTAATCCTAGCATGATAAAGAAGATTCAAAGAGAGTGAGATGCCAGCTCCTTTCATTCAGTCAGTAGCTTCAAACATTTCTGGTATATGAAAAACATGTTTTTCAATGGCAAAAATCAATGAATATTGTAAATGCACAAACAGTAATATCTCCACATTGCACGGTGCAATTCTGAAATTTTTAGCTTTTTCCTGTTAATCCTAGCATGATAAAGAAGATTCAAAGAGAGTGAGATGCCAGCTCCTTTCATTCAGTCAGTAGCTTCAAACATTTCTGGTATATGAAAAACATGTTTTTCAATGGCAAAAATCAATGAATATTGTAAATGCACAAACAGTAATATCTCCACATTGCAAGGTGCAATTCTGAAATTTTTTGCTTTTTCCTGCTAATCCTAGCATGATAAAGAAGATTCAAAGAGAGTGAGATGCCAGCTCCTTTCATTCAGTCAGTAGCTTCAAACATTTCTGGTATATGAAAAACGTTTTTCAATGGCAAAAATCAATGAATATTGTAAATGCACAAACAGTAATATCTCCACATTGCACGGTGCAATTCTGAAATTTTTTGCTTTTTCCTGTTAATCCTAGCATGATAAAGAAGATTCAAAGAGAGTGAGATGCCAGCTCCTTTCATTCAGTCAGTAGCTTCAAACATTTCTGGTATATGAAAAACATGTTTTTCAATGGCAAAAATCAATGAATATTGTAAATGCACAAACAGTAATATCTCCACATTGCAAGGTGCAATTCTGAAATTTTTTACTTTTTCCTGCTAATCCTAGCATGATAAAGAAGATTCAAAGAGAGTGAGATGCCAGCTCCTTTCATTCAGTCAGTAGCTTCAAACATTTCTGGTATATGAAAAACGTTTTTCAATGGCAAAAATCAATGAATATTGTAAATGCACAAACAGTAATATCTCCACATTGCACGGTGCAATTCTGAAATTTTTAGCTTTTTCCTGTTAATCCTAGCATGATAAAGAAGATTCAAAGAGAGTGAGATGCCAGCTCCTTTCATTCAGTCAGTAGCTTCAAACATTTCTGGTATATGAAAAACATGTTTTTCAATGGCAAAAATCAATGAATATTGTAAATGCACAAACAGTAATATCTCCACATTGCAAGGTGCAATTCTGAAATTTTTTGCTTTTTCCTGTTAATCCTAGCATGATAAAGAAGATTCAAAGAGAGTGAGATGCCAGCTCCTTTCATTCAGTCAGTAGCTTCAAACATTTCTGGTATATGAAAAACATGTTTTTCAATGGCAAAAATCAATGAATATTGTAAATGCACAAACAGTAATATCTCCACATTGCACGGTGCAATTCTGAAATTTTTAGCTTTTTCCTGTTAATCCTAGCATGATAAAGAAGATTCAAAGAGAGTGAGATGCCAGCTCCTTTCATTCAGTCAGTAGCTTCAAACATTTCTGGTATATGAAAAACATGTTTTTCAATGGCAAAAATCAATGAATATTGTAAATGCACAAACAGTAATATCTCCACATTGCAAGGTGCAATTCTGAAATTTTTTGCTTTTTCCTGCTAATCCTAGCATGATAAAGAAGATTCAAAGAGAGTGAGATGCCAGCTCCTTTCATTCAGTCAGTAGCTTCAAACATTTCTGGTATATGAAAAACATGTTTTTCAATGGCAAAAATCAATGAATATTGTAAATGCACAAACAGTAATATCTCCACATTGCAAGGTGCAATTCTGAAATATTTTGCTTTTTCCTGCTAATCCTAGCATGATAAAGAAGATTCAAAGAGAGTGAGATGCCAGCTCCTTTCATTCAGTCAGTAGCTTCAAACATTTCTGGTATATGAAAAACATGTTTTTCAATGGCAAAAATCAATGAATATTGTAAATGCACAAACAGTAATATCTCCACATTGCAAGGTGCAATTCTGAAATTTTTTGCTTTTTCCTGTTAATCCTAGCATGATAAAGAAGATTCAAAGAGAGTGAGATGCCAGCTCCTTTCATTCAGTCAGTAGCTTCAAACATTTCTGGTATATGAAAAACATGTTTTTCAATGGCAAAAATCAATGAATATTGTAAATGCACAAACAGTAATATCTCCACATTGCAAGGTGCAATTCTGAAATTTTTTGCTTTTTCCTGCTAATCCTAGCATGATAAAGAAGATTCAAAGAGAGTGAGATGCCAGCTCCTTTCATTCAGTCAGTAGCTTCAAACATTTCTGGTATATGAAAAACATGTTTTTCAATGGCAAAAATCAATGAATATTGTAAATGCACAAACAGTAATATCTCCACATTGCACGGTGCAATTCTGAAATTTTTAGCTTTTTCCTGTTAATCCTAGCATGATAAAGAAGATTCAAAGAGAGTGAGATGCCAGCTCCTTTCATTCAGTCAGTAGCTTCAAACATTTCTGGTATATGAAAAACATGTTTTTCAATGGCAAAAATCAATGAATATTGTAAATGCACAAACAGTAATATCTCCACATTGCAAGGTGCAATTCTGAAATTTTTTGCTTTTTCCTGCTAATCCTAGCATGATAAAGAAGATTCAAAGAGAGTGAGATGCCAGCTCCTTTCATTCAGTCAGTAGCTTCAAACATTTCTGGTATATGAAAAACGTTTTTCAATGGCAAAAATCAATGAATATTGTAAATGCACAAACAGTAATATCTCCACATTGCACGGTGCAATTCTGAAATTTTTAGCTTTTTCCTGTTAATCCTAGCATGATAAAGAAGATTCAAAGAGAGTGAGATGCCAGCTCCTTTCATTCAGTCAGTAGCTTCAAACATTTCTGGTATATGAAAAACATGTTTTTCAATGGCAAAAATCAATGAATATTGTAAATGCACAAACAGTAATATCTCCACATTGCAAGGTGCAATTCTGAAATTTTTTACTTTTTCCTGCTAATCCTAGCATGATAAAGAAGATTCAAAGAGAGTGAGATGCCAGCTCCTTTCATTCAGTCAGTAGCTTCAAACATTTCTGGTATATGAAAAACGTTTTTCAATGGCAAAAATCAATGAATATTGTAAATGCACAAACAGTAATATCTCCACATTGCACGGTGCAATTCTGAAATTTTTAGCTTTTTCCTGTTAATCCTAGCATGATAAAGAAGATTCAAAGAGAGTGAGATGCCAGCTCCTTTCATTCAGTCAGTAGCTTCAAACATTTCTGGTATATGAAAAACATGTTTTTCAATGGCAAAAATCAATGAATATTGTAAATGCACAAACAGTAATATCTCCACATTGCAAGGTGCAATTCTGAAATTTTTTGCTTTTTCCTGTTAATCCTAGCATGATAAAGAAGATTCAAAGAGAGTGAGATGCCAGCTCCTTTCATTCAGTCAGTAGCTTCAAACATTTCTGGTATATGAAAAACATGTTTTTCAATGGCAAAAATCAATGAATATTGTAAATGCACAAACAGTAATATCTCCACATTGCACGGTGCAATTCTGAAATTTTTAGCTTTTTCCTGTTAATCCTAGCATGATAAAGAAGATTCAAAGAGAGTGAGATGCCAGCTCCTTTCATTCAGTCAGTAGCTTCAAACATTTCTGGTATATGAAAAACATGTTTTTCAATGGCAAAAATCAATGAATATTGTAAATGCACAAACAGTAATATCTCCACATTGCAAGGTGCAATTCTGAAATTTTTTGCTTTTTCCTGCTAATCCTAGCATGATAAAGAAGATTCAAAGAGAGTGAGATGCCAGCTCCTTTCATTCAGTCAGTAGCTTCAAACATTTCTGGTATATGAAAAACGTTTTTCAATGGCAAAAATCAATGAATATTGTAAATGCACAAACAGTAATATCTCCACATTGCACGGTGCAATTCTGAAATTTTTAGCTTTTTCCTGTTAATCCTAGCATGATAAAGAAGATTCAAAGAGAGTGAGATGCCAGCTCCTTTCATTCAGTCAGTAGCTTCAAACATTTCTGGTATATGAAAAACATGTTTTTCAATGGCAAAAATCAATGAATATTGTAAATGCACAAACAGTAATATCTCCACATTGCAAGGTGCAATTCTGAAATATTTTGCTTTTTCCTGCTAATCCTAGCATGATAAAGAAGATTCAAAGAGAGTGAGATGCCAGCTCCTTTCATTCAGTCAGTAGCTTCAAACATTTCTGGTATATGAAAAACATGTTTTTCAATGGCAAAAATCAATGAATATTGTAAATGCACAAACAGTAATATCTCCACATTGCAAGGTGCAATTCTGAAATTTTTTGCTTTTTCCTGTTAATCCTAGCATGATAAAGAAGATTCAAAGAGAGTGAGATGCCAGCTCCTTTCATTCAGTCAGTAGCTTCAAACATTTCTGGTATATGAAAAACATGTTTTTCAATGGCAAAAATCAATGAATATTGTAAATGCACAAACAGTAATATCTCCACATTGCAAGGTGCAATTCTGAAATTTTTTGCTTTTTCCTGCTAATCCTAGCATGATAAAGAAGATTCAAAGAGAGTGAGATGCCAGCTCCTTTCATTCAGTCAGTAGCTTCAAACATTTCTGGTATATGAAAAACATGTTTTTCAATGGCAAAAATCAATGAATATTGTAAATGCACAAACAGTAATATCTCCACTTTGCACGGTGCAATTCTGAAATTTTTAGCTTTTTCCTGTTAATCCTAGCATGATAAAGAAGATTCAAAGAGAGTGAGATGCCAGCTCCTTTCATTCAGTCAGTAGCTTCAAACATTTCTGGTATATGAAAAACATGTTTTTCAATGGCAAAAATCAATGAATATTGTAAATGCACAAACAGTAATATCTCCACATTGCAAGGTGCAATTCTGAAATTTTTTGCTTTTTCCTGCTAATCCTAGCATGATAAAGAAGATTCAAAGAGAGTGAGATGCCAGCTCCTTTCATTCAGTCAGTAGCTTCAAACATTTCTGGTATATGAAAAACGTTTTTCAATGGCAAAAATCAATGAATATTGTAAATGCACAAACAGTAATATCTCCACATTGCACGGTGCAATTCTGAAATTTTTTGCTTTTTCCTGTTAATCCTAGCATGATAAAGAAGATTCAAAGAGAGTGAGATGCCAGCAAATTTCATTCAGTCAGTAGCTTCAAACATTTCTGGTATATGAAAAACATGTTTTTCAATGGCAAAAATCAATGAATATTGTAAATGCACAAACAGTAATATCTCCACATTGCAAGGTGCAATTCTGAAATTTTTTACTTTTTCCTGCTAATCCTAGCATGATAAAGAAGATTCAAAGAGAGTGAGATGCCAGCTCCTTTCATTCAGTCAGTAGCTTCAAACATTTCTGGTATATGAAAAACGTTTTTCAATGGCAAAAATCAATGAATATTGTAAATGCACAAACAGTAATATCTCCACATTGCACGGTGCAATTCTGAAATTTTTAGCTTTTTCCTGTTAATCCTAGCATGATAAAGAAGATTCAAAGATAGTGAGATGCCAGCTCCTTTCATTCAGTCAGTAGCTTCAAACATTTCTGGTATATGAAAAACATGTTTTTCAATGGCAAAAATCAATGAATATTGTAAATGCACAAACAGTAATATCTCCACATTGCAAGGTGCAATTCTGAAATTTTTTGCTTTTTCCTGTTAATCCTAGCATGATAAAGAAGATTCAAAGAGAGTGAGATGCCAGCTCCTTTCATTCAGTCAGTAGCTTCAAACATTTCTGGTATATGAAAAACATGTTTTTCAATGGCAAAAATCAATGAATATTGTAAATGCACAAACAGTAATATCTCCACATTGCACGGTGCAATTCTGAAATTTTTAGCTTTTTCCTGTTAATCCTAGCATGATAAAGAAGATTCAAAGAGAGTGAGATGCCAGCTCCTTTCATTCAGTCAGTAGCTTCAAACATTTCTGGTATATGAAAAACATGTTTTTCAATGGCAAAAATCAATGAATATTGTAAATGCACAAACAGTAATATCTCCACATTGCAAGGTGCAATTCTGAAATTTTTTGCTTTTTCCTGCTAATCCTAGCATGATAAAGAAGATTCAAAGAGAGTGAGATGCCAGCTCCTTTCATTCAGTCAGTAGCTTCAAACATTTCTGGTATATGAAAAACATGTTTTTCAATGGCAAAAATCAATGAATATTGTAAATGCACAAACAGTAATATCTCCACATTGCACGGTGCAATTCTGAAATTTTTAGCTTTTTCCTGTTAATCCTAGCATGATAAAGAAGATTCAAAGAGAGTGAGATGCCAGCTCCTTTCATTCAGTCAGTAGCTTCAAACATTTCTGGTATATGAAAAACATGTTTTTCAATGGCAAAAATAAATGAATATTGTAAATGCACAAACAGTAATATCTCCACATTGCAAGGTGCAATTCTGAAATTTTTTGCTTTTTCCTGCTAATCCTAGCATGATAAAGAAGATTCAAAGAGAGTGAGATGCCAGCTCCTTTCATTCAGTCAGTAGCTTCAAACATTTCTGGTATATGAAAAACGTTTTTCAATGGCAAAAATCAATGAATATTGTAAATGCACAAACAGTAATATCTCCACATTGCACGGTGCAATTCTGAAATTTTTAGCTTTTTCCTGTTAATCCAAGCATGATAAAGAAGATTCAAAGAGAGTGAGATGCCAGCTCCTTTCATTCAGTCAGTAGCTTCAAACATTTCTGGTATATGAAAAACATGTTTTTCAATGGCAAAAATCAATGAATATTGTAAATGCACAAACAGTAATATCTCCACATTGCAAGGTGCAATTCTGAAATTTTTTGCTTTTTCCTGCTAATCCTAGCATGATAAAGAAGATTCAAAGAGAGTGAGATGCCAGCTCCTTTCATTCAGACAGTAGCTTCAAACATTTCTGGTATATGAAAAACGTTTTTCAATGGCAAAAATCAATGAATATTGTAAATGCACAAACAGTAATATCTCCACATTGCATGGTGCAATTCTGAAATTTTTAGCTTTTTCCTGTTAATCCTAGCATGATAAAGAAGATTCAAAGAGAGTGAGATGCCAGCTCCTTTCATTCAGTCAGTAGCTTCAAACATTTCTGGTATATGAAAAACATGTTTTTCAATGGCAAAAATCAATGAATATTGTAAATGCACAAACAGTAATATCTCCACATTGCAAGGTGCAATTCTGAAATTTTTTGCTTTTTCCTGTTAATCCTAGCATGATAAAGAAGATTCAAAGAGAGTGAGATGCCAGCTCCTTTCATTCAGTCAGTAGCTTCAAACATTTCTGGTATATGAAAAACATGTTTTTCAATGGCAAAAATCAATGAATATTGTAAATGCACAAACAGTAATATCTCCACATTGCAAGGTGCAATTCTGAAATTTTTTGCTTTTTCCTGCTAATCCTAGCATGATAAAGAAGATTCAAAGAGAGTGAGATGCCAGCTCCTTTCATTCAGTCAGTAGCTTCAAACATTTCTGGTATATGAAAAACATGTTTTTCAATGGCAAAAATCAATGAATATTGTAAATGCACAAACAGTAATATCTCCACATTGCACGGTGCAATTCTGAAATTTTTAGCTTTTTCCTGTTAATCCTAGCATGATAAAGAAGATTCAAAGAGAGTGAGATGCCAGCTCCTTTCATTCAGTCAGTAGCTTCAAACATTTCTGGTATATGAAAAACATGTTTTTCAATGGCAAAAATCAATGAATATTGTAAATGCACAAACAGTAATATCTCCACATTGCAAGGTGCAATTCTGAAATTTTTTGCTTTTTCCTGCTAATCCTAGCATGATAAAGAAGATTCAAAGAGAGTGAGATGCCAGCTCCTTTCATTCAGTCAGTAGCTTCAAACATTTCTGGCATATGAAAAACGTTTTTCAATGGCAAAAATCAATGAATATTGTAAATGCACAAACAGTAATATCTCCACATTGCACGGTGCAATTCTGAAATTTTTAGCTTTTTCCTGTTAATCCTAGCATGATAAAGAAGATTCAAAGAGAGTGAGATGCCAACTCCTTTCATTCAGTCAGTAGCTTCAAACATTTCTGGTATATGAAAAACATGTTTTTCAATGGCAAAAATCAATGAATATTGTAAATGCACAAACAGTAATATCTCCACATTGCACGGTGCAATTCTGAAATTTTTAGCTTTTTCCTGTTAATCCTAGCATGATAAAGAAGATTCAAAGAGAGTGAGATGCCAGCTCCTTTCATTCAGTCAGTAGCTTCAAACATTTCTGGTATATGAAAAACATGTTTTTCAATGGCAAAAATCAATGAATATTGTAAATGCACAAACAGTAATATCTCCACATTGCACGGTGCAATTCTGAAATTTTTAGCTTTTTCCTGTTAATCCTAGCATGATAAAGAAGATTCAAAGAGAGTGAGATGCCAGCTCCTTTCATTCAGTCAGTAGCTTCAAACATTTCTGGTATATGAAAAACATGTTTTTCAATGGCAAAAATCAATGAATATTGTAAATGCACAAACAGTAATATCTCCACATTGCAAGGTGCAATTCTGAAATTTTTTGCTTTTTCCTGCTAATCCTAGCATGATAAAGAAGATTCAAAGAGAGTGAGATGCCAGCTCCTTTCATTCAGTCAGTAGCTTCAAACATTTCTGGTATATGAAAAACATGTTTTTCAATGGCAAAAATCAATGAATATTGTAAATGCACAAACAGTAATATCTCCACATTGCACGGTGCAATTCTGAAATTTTTAGCTTTTTCCTGTTAATCCTAGCATGATAAAGAAGATTCAAAGAGAGTGAGATGCCAGCTCCTTTCATTCAGTCAGTAGCTTCAAACATTTCTGGTATATGAAAAACATGTTTTTCAATGGCAAAAATCAATGAATATTGTAAATGCACAAACAGTAATATCTCCACATTGCAAGGTGCAATTCTGAAATTTTTTGCTTTTTCCTGCTAATCCTAGCATGATAAAGAAGATTCAAAGAGAGTGAGATGCCAGCTCCTTTCAGTCAGTAGCTTCAAACATTTCTGGTATATGAAAAACATGTTTTTCAATGGCAAAAATCAATGAATATTGTAAATGCACAAACAGTAATATCTCCACATTGCACGGTGCAATTCTGAAATTTTTAGCTTTTTCCTGTTAATCCTAGCATGATAAAGAAGATTCAAAGAGAGTGAGATGCCAGCTCCTTTCATTCAGTCAGTAGCTTCAAACATTTCTGGTATATGAAAAACATGTTTTTCAATGGCAAAAATCAATGAATATTGTAAATGCACAAACAGTAATATCTCCACATTGCAAGGTGCAATTCTGAAATTTTTTGCTTTTTCCTGCTAATCCTAGCATGATAAAGAAGATTCAAAGAGAGTGAGATGCCAGCTCCTTTCATTCAGTCAGTAGCTTCAAACATTTCTGGTATATGAAAAACATGTTTTTCAATGGCAAAAATCAATGAATATTGTAAATGCACAAACAGTAATATCTCCACATTGCAAGGTGCAATTCTGAAATTTTTTGCTTTTTCCTGCTAATCCTAGCATGATAAAGAAGATTCAAAGAGAGTGAGATGCCAGCTCCTTTCATTCAGTCAGTAGCTTCAAACATTTCTGGACGTTTTTCAATGGCAAAAATCAATGAATATTGTAAATGCACAAACAGTAATATCTCCACATTGCAAGGTGCAATTCTGAAATTTTTTGCTTTTTCCTGTTAATCCTAGCATGATAAAGAAGATTCAAAGAGAGTGAGAAGCCAGCTCCTTTCATTCAGTCAGTAGCTTCAAACATTTCTGGTATATGAAAAACATGTTTTTCAATGGCAAAAATCAATGAATATTGTAAATGCACAAACAGTAATATCTCCACATTGCAAGGTGCAATTCTGAAATTTTTTGCTTTTTCCTGTTAATCCTAGCATGATAAAGAAGATTCAAAGAGAGTGAGATGCCAGCTCCTTTCATTCAGTCAGTAGCTTCAAACATTTCTGGTATATGAAAAACATGTTTTTCAATGGCAAAAATCAATGAATATTGTAAATGCACACAGTAATATCTCCACATTGCAAGGTGCAATTCTGAAATATTTTGCTTTTTCCTGCTAATCCTAGCATGATAAAAAGATTCAAAGAGAGTGAGATGCCAGCTCCTTTCATTCAGTCAGTAGCTTCAAACATTTCTGGTATATGAAAAACATGTTTTTCAATGGCAAAAATCAATGAATATTGTAAATGCACAAACAGTAATATCTCCACATTGCAAGGTGCAATTCTGAAATTTTTTGCTTTTTCCTGTTAATCCTAGCATGATAAAGAAGATTCAAAGAGAGTGAGATGCCAGCTCCTTTCATTCAGTCAGTAGCTTCAAACATTTCTGGTATATGAAAAACATGTTTTTCAATGGCAAAAATCAATGAATATTGTAAATGCACAAACAGTAATATCTCCACATTGCAAGGTGCAATTCTGAAATTTTTTGCTTTTTCCTGCTAATCCTAGCATGATAAAGAAGATTCAAAGAGAGTGAGATGCCAGCTCCTTTCATTCAGTCAGTAGCTTCAAACATTTCTGGTATATGAAAAACATGTTTTTCAATGGCAAAAATCAATGAATATTGTAAATGCACAAACAGTAATATCTCCACATTGCACGGTGCAATTCTGAAATTTTTAGCTTTTTCCTGTTAATCCTAGCATGATAAAGAAGATTCAAAGAGAGTGAGATGCCAGCTCCTTTCATTCAGTCAGTAGCTTCAAACATTTCTGGTATATGAAAAACATGTTTTTCAATGGCAAAAATCAATGAATATTGTAAATGCACAAACAGTAATATCTCCACATTGCAAGGTGCAAATCTGAAATTTTTTGCTTTTTCCTGCTAATCCTAGCATGATAAAGAAGATTCAAAGAGAGTGAGATGCCAGCTCCTTTCATTCAGTCAGTAGCTTCAAACATTTCTGGTATATGAAAAACGTTTTTCAATGGCAAAAATCAATGAATATTGTAAATGCACAAACAGTAATATCTCCACATTGCACGGTGCAATTCTGAAATTTTTAGCTTTTTCCTGTTAATCCTAGCATGATAAAGAAGATTCAAAGAGAGTGAGATGCCAGCTCCTTTCATTCAGTCAGTAGCTTCAAACATTTCTGGTATATGAAAAACATGTTTTTCAATGGCAAAAATCAATGAATATTGTAAATGCACAAACAGTAATATCTCCACATTGCAAGGTGCAATTCTGAAATTTTTTGCTTTTTCCTGCTAATCCTAGCATGATAAAGAAGATTCAAAGAGAGTGAGATGCCAGCTCCTTTCATTCAGTCAGTAGCTTCAAACATTTCTGGTATATGAAAAACGTTTTTCAATGGCAAAAATCAATGAATATTGTAAATGCACAAACAGTAATATCTCCACATTGCACGGTGCAATTCTGAAATTTTTAGCTTTTTCCTGTTAATCCTAGCATGATAAAGAAGATTCAAAGAGAGTGAGATGCCAGCTCCTTTCATTCAGTCAGTAGCTTCAAACATTTCTGGTATATGAAAAACATGTTTTTCAATGGCAAAAATCAATGAATATTGTAAATGCACAAACAGTAATATCTCCACATTGCAAGGTGCAATTCTGAAATTTTTTGCTTTTTCCTGTTAATCCTAGCATGATAAAGAAGATTCAAAGAGAGTGAGATGCCAGCTCCTTTCATTCAGTCAGTAGCTTCAAACATTTCTGGTATATGAAAAACATGTTTTTCAATGGCAAAAATCAATGAATATTGTAAATGCACAAACAGTAATATCTCCACATTGCAAGGTGCAATTCTGAAATTTTTTGCTTTTTCCTGCTAATCCTAGCATGATAAAGAAGATTCAAAGAGAGTGAGATGCCAGCTCCTTTCATTCAGTCAGTAGCTTCAAACATTTCTGGTATATGAAAAACATGTTTTTCAATGGCAAAAATCAATGAATATTGTAAATGCACAAACAGTAATATCTCCACATTGCACGGTGCAATTCTGAAATTTTTAGCTTTTTCCTGTTAATCCTAGCATGATAAAGAAGATTCAAAGAGAGTGAGATGCCAGCTCCTTTCATTCAGTCAGTAGCTTCAAACATTTCTGGTATATGAAAAACATGTTTTTCAATGGCAAAAATCAATGAATATTGTAAATGCACAAACAGTAATATCTCCACATTGCAAGGTGCAATTCTGAAATTTTTTGCTTTTTCCTGCTAATCCTAGCATGATAAAGAAGATTCAAAGAGAGTGAGATGCCAGCTCCTTTCATTCAGTCAGTAGCTTCAAACATTTCTGGTATATGAAAAACATGTTTTTCAATGGCAAAAATCAATGAATATTGTAAATGCACAAACAGTAATATCTCCACATTGCACGGTGCAATTCTGAAATTTTTAGCTTTTTCCTGTTAATCCTAGCATGATAAAGAAGATTCAAAGAGAGTGAGATGCCAGCTCCTTTCATTCAGTCAGTAGCTTCAAACATTTCTGGTATATGAAAAACATGTTTTTCAATGGCAAAAATCAATGAATATTGTAAATGCACAAACAGTAATATCTCCACATTGCAAGGTGCAATTCTGAAATTTTTTGCTTTTTCCTGCTAATCCTAGCATGATAAAGAAGATTCAAAGAGAGTGAGATGCCAGCTCCTTTCATTCAGTCAGTAGCTTCAAACATTTCTGGTATATGAAAAACATGTTTTTCAATGGCAAAAATCAATGAATATTGTAAATGCACAAACAGTAATATCTCCACATTGCAAGGTGCAATTCTGAAATTTTTTGCTTTTTCCTGCTAATCCTAGCATGATAAAGAAGATTCAAAGAGAGTGAGATGCCAGCTCCTTTCATTCAGTCAGTAGCTTCAAACATTTCTGGACGTTTTTCAATGGCAAAAATCAATGCATATTGTAAATGCACAAACAGTAATATCTCCACATTGCAAGGTGCAATTCTGAAATTTTTTGCTTTTTCCTGTTAATCCTAGCATGATAAAGAAGATTCAAAGAGAGTGAGATGCCAGCTCCTTTCATTCAGTCAGTAGCTTCAAACATTTCTGGTATATGAAAAACATGTTTTTCAATTGCAAAAATCAATGAATATTGTAAATGCACAAACAGTAATATCTCCACATTGCAAGGTGCAATTCTGAAATTTTTTGCTTTTTCCTGTTAATCCTAGCATGATAAAGAAGATTCAAAGAGAGTGAGATGCCAGCTCCTTTCATTCAGTCAGTAGCTTCAAACATTTCTGGTATATGAAAAACATGTTTTTCAATGGCAAAAATCAATGAATATTGTAAATGCACAAACAGTAATATCTCCACATTGCAAGGTGCAATTCTGAAATATTTTGCTTTTTCCTGCTAATCCTAGCATGATAAAGAAGATTCAAAGAGAGTGAGATGCCAGCTCCTTTCATTCAGTCAGTAGCTTCAAACATTTCTGGTATATGAAAAACATGTTTTTCAATGGCAAAAATCAATGAATATTGTAAATGCACAAACAGTAATATCTCCACATTGCAAGGTGCAATTCTGAAATTTTTTGCTTTTTCCTGCTAATCCTAGCATGATAAAGAAGATTCAAAGAGAGTGAGATGCCAGCTCCTTTCATTCAGTCAGTAGCTTCAAACATTTCTGGACGTTTTTCAATGGCAAAAATCAATGAATATTGTAAATGCACAAACAGTAATATCTCCACATTGCAAGGTGCAATTCTGAAATTTTTTGCTTTTTCCTGTTAATCCTAGCATGATAAAGAAGATTCAAAGAGAGTGAGAAGCCAGCTCCTTTCATTCAGTCAGTAGCTTCAAACATTTCTGGTATATGAAAAACATGTTTTTCAATGGCAAAAATCAATGAATATTGTAAATGCACAAACAGTAATATCTCCACATTGCAAGGTGCAATTCTGAAATTTTTTGCTTTTTCCTGTTAATCCTAGCATGATAAAGAAGATTCAAAGAGAGTGAGATGCCAGCTCCTTTCATTCAGTCAGTAGCTTCAAACATTTCTGGTATATGAAAAACATGTTTTTCAATGGCAAAAATCAATGAATATTGTAAATGCACACAGTAATATCTCCACATTGCAAGGTGCAATTCTGAAATATTTTGCTTTTTCCTGCTAATCCTAGCATGATAAAAAGATTCAAAGAGAGTGAGATGCCAGCTCCTTTCATTCAGTCAGTAGCTTCAAACATTTCTGGTATATGAAAAACATGTTTTTCAATGGCAAAAATCAATGAATATTGTAAATGCACAAACAGTAATATCTCCACATTGCAAGGTGCAATTCTGAAATTTTTTGCTTTTTCCTGTTAATCCTAGCATGATAAAGAAGATTCAAAGAGAGTGAGATGCCAGCTCCTTTCATTCAGTCAGTAGCTTCAAACATTTCTGGTATATGAAAAACATGTTTTTCAATGGCAAAAATCAATGAATATTGTAAATGCACAAACAGTAATATCTCCACATTGCAAGGTGCAATTCTGAAATTTTTTGCTTTTTCCTGCTAATCCTAGCATGATAAAGAAGATTCAAAGAGAGTGAGATGCCAGCTCCTTTCATTCAGTCAGTAGCTTCAAACATTTCTGGTATATGAAAAACATGTTTTTCAATGGCAAAAATCAATGAATATTGTAAATGCACAAACAGTAATATCTCCACATTGCACGGTGCAATTCTGAAATTTTTAGCTTTTTCCTGTTAATCCTAGCATGATAAAGAAGATTCAAAGAGAGTGAGATGCCAGCTCCTTTCATTCAGTCAGTAGCTTCAAACATTTCTGGTATATGAAAAACATGTTTTTCAATGGCAAAAATCAATGAATATTGTAAATGCACAAACAGTAATATCTCCACATTGCAAGGTGCAATTCTGAAATTTTTTGCTTTTTCCTGCTAATCCTAGCATGATAAAGAAGATTCAAAGAGAGTGAGATGCCAGCTCCTTTCATTCAGTCAGTAGCTTCAAACATTTCTGGTATATGAAAAACGTTTTTCAATGGCAAAAATCAATGAATATTGTAAATGCACAAACAGTAATATCTCCACATTGCACGGTGCAATTCTGAAATTTTTAGCTTTTTCCTGTTAATCCTAGCATGATAAAGAAGATTCAAAGAGAGTGAGATGCCAGCTCCTTTCATTCAGTCAGTAGCTTCAAACATTTCTGGTATATGAAAAACATGTTTTTCAATGGCAAAAATCAATGAATATTGTAAATGCACAAACAGTAATATCTCCACATTGCAAGGTGCAATTCTGAAATTTTTTGCTTTTTCCTGCTAATCCTAGCATGATAAAGAAGATTCAAAGAGAGTGAGATGCCAGCTCCTTTCATTCAGTCAGTAGCTTCAAACATTTCTGGTATATGAAAAACGTTTTTCAATGGCAAAAATCAATGAATATTGTAAATGCACAAACAGTAATATCTCCACATTGCACGGTGCAATTCTGAAATTTTTAGCTTTTTCCTGTTAATCCTAGCATGATAAAGAAGATTCAAAGAGAGTGAGATGCCAGCTCCTTTCATTCAGTCAGTAGCTTCAAACATTTCTGGTATATGAAAAACATGTTTTTCAATGGCAAAAATCAATGAATATTGTAAATGCACAAACAGTAATATCTCCACATTGCAAGGTGCAATTCTGAAATTTTTTGCTTTTTCCTGTTAATCCTAGCATGATAAAGAAGATTCAAAGAGAGTGAGATGCCAGCTCCTTTCATTCAGTCAGTAGCTTCAAACATTTCTGGTATATGAAAAACATGTTTTTCAATGGCAAAAATCAATGAATATTGTAAATGCACAAACAGTAATATCTCCACATTGCAAGGTGCAATTCTGAAATTTTTTGCTTTTTCCTGCTAATCCTAGCATGATAAAGAAGATTCAAAGAGAGTGAGATGCCAGCTCCTTTCATTCAGTCAGTAGCTTCAAACATTTCTGGTATATGAAAAACATGTTTTTCAATGGCAAAAATCAATGAATATTGTAAATGCACAAACAGTAATATCTCCACATTGCACGGTGCAATTCTGAAATTTTTAGCTTTTTCCTGTTAATCCTAGCATGATAAAGAAGATTCAAAGAGAGTGAGATGCCAGCTCCTTTCATTCAGTCAGTAGCTTCAAACATTTCTGGTATATGAAAAACATGTTTTTCAATGGCAAAAATCAATGAATATTGTAAATGCACAAACAGTAATATCTCCACATTGCAAGGTGCAATTCTGAAATTTTTTGCTTTTTCCTGCTAATCCTAGCATGATAAAGAAGATTCAAAGAGAGTGAGATGCCAGCTCCTTTCATTCAGTCAGTAGCTTCAAACATTTCTGGTATATGAAAAACATGTTTTTCAATGGCAAAAATCAATGAATATTGTAAATGCACAAACAGTAATATCTCCACATTGCACGGTGCAATTCTGAAATTTTTAGCTTTTTCCTGTTAATCCTAGCATGATAAAGAAGATTCAAAGAGAGTGAGATGCCAGCTCCTTTCATTCAGTCAGTAGCTTCAAACATTTCTGGTATATGAAAAACATGTTTTTCAATGGCAAAAATCAATGAATATTGTAAATGCACAAACAGTAATATCTCCACATTGCAAGGTGCAATTCTGAAATTTTTTGCTTTTTCCTGCTAATCCTAGCATGATAAAGAAGATTCAAAGAGAGTGAGATGCCAGCTCCTTTCATTCAGTCAGTAGCTTCAAACATTTCTGGTATATGAAAAACATGTTTTTCAATGGCAAAAATCAATGAATATTGTAAATGCACAAACAGTAATATCTCCACATTGCAAGGTGCAATTCTGAAATTTTTTGCTTTTTCCTGCTAATCCTAGCATGATAAAGAAGATTCAAAGAGAGTGAGATGCCAGCTCCTTTCATTCAGTCAGTAGCTTCAAACATTTCTGGACGTTTTTCAATGGCAAAAATCAATGCATATTGTAAATGCACAAACAGTAATATCTCCACATTGCAAGGTGCAATTCTGAAATTTTTTGCTTTTTCCTGTTAATCCTAGCATGATAAAGAAGATTCAAAGAGAGTGAGATGCCAGCTCCTTTCATTCAGTCAGTAGCTTCAAACATTTCTGGTATATGAAAAACATGTTTTTCAATTGCAAAAATCAATGAATATTGTAAATGCACAAACAGTAATATCTCCACATTGCAAGGTGCAATTCTGAAATTTTTTGCTTTTTCCTGTTAATCCTAGCATGATAAAGAAGATTCAAAGAGAGTGAGATGCCAGCTCCTTTCATTCAGTCAGTAGCTTCAAACATTTCTGGTATATGAAAAACATGTTTTTCAATGGCAAAAATCAATGAATATTGTAAATGCACAAACAGTAATATCTCCACATTGCAAGGTGCAATTCTGAAATATTTTGCTTTTTCCTGCTAATCCTAGCATGATAAAGAAGATTCAAAGAGAGTGAGATGCCAGCTCCTTTCATTCAGTCAGTAGCTTCAAACATTTCTGGTATATGAAAAACATGTTTTTCAATGGCAAAAATCAATGAATATTGTAAATGCACAAACAGTAATATCTCCACATTGCAAGGTGCAATTCTGAAATTTTTTGCTTTTTCCTGTTAATCCTAGCATGATAAAGAAGATTCAAAGAGAGTGAGATGCCAGCTCCTTTCATTCAGTCAGTAGCTTCAAACATTTCTGGTATATGAAAAACATGTTTTTCAATGGCAAAAATCAATGAATATTGTAAATGCACAAACAGTAATATCTCCACATTGCAAGGTGCAATTCTGAAATTTTTTGCTTTTTCCTGCTAATCCTAGCATGATAAAGAAGATTCAAAGAGAGTGAGATGCCAGCTCCTTTCATTCAGTCAGTAGCTTCAAACATTTCTGGTATATGAAAAACATGTTTTTCAATGGCAAAAATCAATGAATATTGTAAATGCACAAACAGTAATATCTCCACATTGCACCGTGCAATTCTGAAATTTTTAGCTTTTTCCTGTTAATCCTATCATGATAAAGAAGATTCAAAGAGAGTGAGATGCCAGCTCCTTTCATTCAGTCAGTAGCTTCAAACATTTCTGGTATATGAAAAACATGTTTTTCAATGGCAAAAATCAATGAATATTGTAAATGCACAAACAGTAATATCTCCACATTGCAAGGTGCAATTCTGAAATTTTTTGCTTTTTCCTGCTAATCCTAGCATGATAAAGAAGATTCAAAGAGAGTGAGATGCCAGCTCCTTTCATTCAGTCAGTAGCTTCAAACATTTCTGGTATATGAAAAACGTTTTTCAATGGCAAAAATCAATGAATATTGTAAATGCACAAACAGTAATATCTCCACATTGCACGGTGCAATTCTGAAATTTTTAGCTTTTTCCTGTTAATCCTAGCATGATAAAGAAGATTCAAAGAGAGTGAGATGCCAGCTCCTTTCATTCAGTCAGTAGCTTCAAACATTTCTGGTATATGAAAAACATGTTTTTCAATGGCAAAAATCAATGAATATTGTAAATGCACAAACAGTAATATCTCCACATTGCAAGGTGCAATTCTGAAATTTTTTGCTTTTTCCTGCTAATCCTAGCATGATAAAGAAGATTCAAAGAGAGTGAGATGCCAGCTCCTTTCATTCAGTCAGTAGCTTCAAACATTTCTGGCATATGAAAAACGTTTTTCAATGGCAAAAATCAATGAATATTGTAAATGCACAAACAGTAATATCTCCACATTGCACGGTGCAATTCTGAAATTTTTAGCTTTTTCCTGTTAATCCTAGCATGATAAAGAAGATTCAAAGAGAGTGAGATGCCAGCTCCTTTCATTCAGTCAGTAGCTTCAAACATTTCTGGTATATGAAAAACATGTTTTTCAATGGCAAAAATCAATGAATATTGTAAATGCACAAACAGTAATATCTCCACATTGCAAGGTGCAATTCTGAAATTTTTTGCTTTTTCCTGTTAATCCTAGCATGATAAAGAAGATTCAAAGAGAGTGAGATGCCAGCTCCTTTCATTCAGTCAGTAGCTTCAAACATTTCTGGTATATGAAAAACATGTTTTTCAATGGCAAAAATCAATGAATATTGTAAATGCACAAACAGTAATATCTCCACATTGCAAGGTGCAATTCTGAAATTTTTTGCTTTTTCCTGCTAATCCTAGCATGATAAAGAAGATTCAAAGAGAGTGAGATGCCAGCTCCTTTCATTCAGTCAGTAGCTTCAAACATTTCTGGTATATGAAAAACATGTTTTTCAATGGCAAAAATCAATGAATATTGTAAATGCACAAACAGTAATATCTCCACATTGCACGGTGCAATTCTGAAATTTTTAGCTTTTTCCTGTTAATCCTAGCATGATAAAGAAGATTCAAAGAGAGTGAGATGCCAGCTCCTTTCATTCAGTCAGTAGCTTCAAACATTTCTGGTATATGAAAAACATGTTTTTCAATGGCAAAAATCAATGAATATTGTAAATGCACAAACAGTAATATCTCCACATTGCAAGGTGCAATTCTGAAATTTTTTGCTTTTTCCTGCTAATCCTAGCATGATAAAGAAGATTCAAAGAGAGTGAGATGCCAGCTCCTTTCATTCAGTCAGTAGCTTCAAACATTTCTGGTATATGAAAAACATGTTTTTCAATGGCAAAAATCAATGAATATTGTAAATGCACAAACAGTAATATCTCCACATTGCACGGTGCAATTCTGAAATTTTTAGCTTTTTCCTGTTAATCCTAGCATGATAAAGAAGATTCAAAGAGAGTGAGATGCCAGCTCCTTTCATTCAGTCAGTAGCTTCAAACATTTCTGGTATATGAAAAACATGTTTTTCAATGGCAAAAATCAATGAATATTGTAAATGCACAAACAGTAATATCTCCACATTGCAAGGTGCAATTCTGAAATTTTTTGCTTTTTCCTGCTAATCCTAGCATGATAAAGAAGATTCAAAGAGAGTGAGATGCCAGCTCCTTTCATTCAGTCAGTAGCTTCAAACATTTCTGGCATATGAAAAACGTTTTTCAATGGCAAAAATCAATGAATATTGTAAATGCACAAACAGTAATATCTCCACATTGCACGGTGCAATTCTGAAATTTTTAGCTTTTTCCTGTTAATCCTAGCATGATAAAGAAGATTCAAAGAGAGTGAGATGCCAGCTCCTTTAATTCAGTCAGTAGCTTCAAACATTTCTGGTATATGAAAAACATGTTTTTCAATGGCAAAAATCAATGAATATTGTAAATGCACAAACAGTAATATCTCCACATTGCAAGGTGCAATTCTGAAATTTTTTGCTTTTTCCTGTTAATCCTAGCATGATAAAGAAGATTCAAAGAGAGTGAGATGCCAGCTCCTTTCATTCAGTCAGTAGCTTCAAACATTTCTGGTATATGAAAAACATGTTTTTCAATGGCAAAAATCAATGAATATTGTAAATGCACAAACAGTAATATCTCCACATTGCAAGGTGCAATTCTGAAATTTTTTGCTTTTTCCTGCTAATCCTAGCATGATAAAGAAGATTCAAAGAGAGTGAGATGCCAGCTCCTTTCATTCAGTCAGTAGCTTCAAACATTTCTGGTATATGAAAAACATGTTTTTCAATGGCAAAAATCAATGAATATTGTAAATGCACAAACAGTAATATCTCCACATTGCACGGTGCAATTCTGAAATTTTTAGCTTTTTCCTGTTAATCCTAGCATGATAAAGAAGATTCAAAGAGAGTGAGATGCCAGCTCCTTTCATTCAGTCAGTAGCTTCAAACATTTCTGGTATATGAAAAACATGTTTTTCAATGGCAAAAATCAATGAATATTGTAAATGCACAAACAGTAATATCTCCACATTGCAAGGTGCAATTCTGAAATTTTTTGCTTTTTCCTGCTAATCCTAGCATGATAAAGAAGATTCAAAGAGAGTGAGATGCCAGCTCCTTTCATTCAGTCAGTAGCTTCAAACATTTCTGGTATATGAAAAACATGTTTTTCAATGGCAAAAATCAATGAATATTGTAAATGCACAAACAGTAATATCTCCACATTGCACGGTGCAATTCTGAAATTTTTAGCTTTTTCCTGTTAATCCTAGCATGATAAAGAAGATTCAAAGAGAGTGAGATGCCAGCTCCTTTCATTCAGTCAGTAGCTTCAAACATTTCTGGTATATGAAAAACATGTTTTTCAATGGCAAAAATCAATGAATATTGTAAATGCACAAACAGTAATATCTCCACATTGCAAGGTGCAATTTTGAAATTTTTTGCTTTTTCCTGCTAATCCTAGCATGATAAAGATTCAAAGAGAGTGAGATGCCAGCTCCTTTCAGTCAGTAGCTTCAAACATTTCTGGTATATGAAAAACATGTTTTTCAATGGCAAAAATCAATGAATATTGTAAATGCACAAACAGTAATATCTCCACATTGCACGGTGCAATTCTGAAATTTTTAGCTTTTTCCTGTTAATCCTAGCATGATAAAGAAGATTCAAAGAGAGTGAGATGCCAGCTCCTTTCATTCAGTCAGTAGCTTCAAACATTTCTGGTATATGAAAAACATGTTTTTCAATGGCAAAAATCAATGAATATTGTAAATGCACAAACAGTAATATCTCCACATTGCAAGGTGCAATTCTGAAATTTTTTGCTTTTTCCTGCTAATCCTAGCATGATAAAGAAGATTCAAAGAGAGTGAGATGCCAGCTCCTTTCATTCAGTCAGTAGCTTCAAACATTTCTGGTATATGAAAAACATGTTTTTCAATGGCAAAAATCAATGAATATTGTAAATGCACAAACAGTAATATCTCCACATTGCAAGGTGCAATTCTGAAATTTTTTGCTTTTTCCTGCTAATCCTAGCATGATAAAGAAGATTCAAAGAGAGTGAGATGCCAGCTCCTTTCATTCAGTCAGTAGCTTCAAACATTTCTGGACGTTTTTCAATGGCAAAAATCAATGAATATTGTAAATGCACAAACAGTAATATCTCCACATTGCAAGGTGCAATTCTGAAATTTTTTGCTTTTTCCTGTTAATCCTAGCATGATAAAGAAGATTCAAAGAGAGTGAGATGCCAGCTCCTTTCATTCAGTCAGTAGCTTCAAACATTTCTGGTATATGAAAAACATGTTTTTCAATGGCAAAAATCAATGAATATTGTAAATGCACAAACAGTAATATCTCCACATTGCACGGTGCAATTCTGAAATTTTTAGCTTTTTCCTGTTAATCCTAGCATGATAAAGAAGATTCAAAGAGAGTGAGATGCCAGCTCCTTTCATTCAGTCAGTAGCTTCAAACATTTCTGGTATATGAAAAACATGTTTTTCAATGGCAAAAATCAATGAATATTGTAAATGCACAAACAGTAATATCTCCACATTGCAAGGTGCAATTCTGAAATTTTTTGCTTTTTCCTGTTAATCCTAGCATGATAAAGAAGATTCAAAGAGAGTGAGATGCCAGCTCCTTTCATTCAGTCAGTAGCTTCAAACATTTCTGGTATATGAAAAACATGTTTTTCAATGGCAAAAATCAATGAATATTGTAAATGCACAAACAGTAATATCTCCACATTGCAAGGTGCAATTCTGAAATTTTTTGCTTTTTCCTGCTAATCCTAGCATGATAAAGAAGATTCAAAGAGAGTGAGATGCCAGCTCCTTTCATTCAGTCAGTAGCTTCAAACATTTCTAGTATATGAAAAACATGTTTTTCAATGGCAAAAATCAATGAATATTGTAAATGCACAAACAGTAATATCTCCACATTGCACGGTGCAATTCTGAAATTTTTAGCTTTTTCCTGTTAATCCTAGCATGATAAAGAAGATTCAAAGAGAGTGAGATGCCAGCTCCTTTCATTCAGTCAGTAGCTTCAAACATTTCTGGTATATGAAAAACATGTTTTTCAATGGCAAAAATCAATGAATATTGTAAATGCACAAACAGTAATATCTCCACATTGCAAGGTGCAATTCTGAAATTTTTTGCTTTTTCCTGCTAATCCTAGCATGATAAAGAAGATTCAAAGAGAGTGAGATGCCAGCTCCTTTCATTCAGTCAGTAGCTTCAAACATTTCTGGTATATGAAAAACGTTTTTCAATGGCAAAAATCAATGAATATTGTAAATGCACAAACAGTAATATCTCCACATTGCAAGGTGCAATTCTGAAATTTTTAGCTTTTTCCTGTTAATCCTAGCATGATAAAGAAGATTCAAAGAGAGTGAGATGCCAGCTCCTTTCATTCAGTCAGTAGCTTCAAACATTTCTGGTATATGAAAAACATGTTTTTCAATGGCAAAAATCAATGAATATTGTAAATGCACAAACAGTAATATCTCCACATTGCAAGGTGCAATTCTGAAATTTTTTGCTTTTTCCTGCTAATCCTAGCATGATAAAGAAGATTCAAAGAGAGTGAGATGCCAGCTCCTTTCATTCAGTCAGTAGCTTCAAACATTTCTGGTATATGAAAAACGTTTTTCAATGGCAAAAATCAATGAATATTGTAAATGCACAAACAGTAATATCTCCACATTGCACGGTGCAATTCTGAAATTTTTAGCTTTTTCCTGTTAATCCTAGCATGATAAAGAAGATTCAAAGAGAGTGAGATGCCAGCTCCTTTCATTCAGTCAGTAGCTTCAAACATTTCTGGTATATGAAAAACATGTTTTTCAATGGCAAAAATCAATGAATATTGTAAATGCACAAACAGTAATATCTCCACATTGCAAGGTGCAATTCTGAAATTTTTTGCTTTTTCCTGTTAATCCTAGCATGATAAAGAAGATTCAAAGAGAGTGAGATGCCAGCTCCTTTCATTCAGTCAGTAGCTTCAAACATTTCTGGTATATGAAAAACATGTTTTTCAATGGCAAAAATCAATGAATATTGTAAATGCACAAACAGTAATATCTCCACATTGCAAGGTGCAATTCTGAAATTTTTTGCTTTTTCCTGCTAATCCTAGCATGATAAAGAAGATTCAAAGAGAGTGAGATGCCAGCTCCTTTCATTCAGTCAGTAGCTTCAAACATTTCTGGTATATGAAAAACATGTTTATCAATGGCAAAAATCAATGAATATTGTAAATGCACAAACAGTAATATCTCCACATTGCACGGTGCAATTCTGAAATTTTTAGCTTTTTCCTGTTAATCCTAGCATGATAAAGAAGATTCAAAGAGAGTGAGATGCCAGCTCCTTTCATTCAGTCAGTAGCTTCAAACATTTCTGGACGTTTTTCAATGGCAAAAATCAATGAATATTGTAAATGCACAAACAGTAATATCTCCACATTGCAAGGTGCAATTCTGAAATTTTTTGCTTTTTCCTGTTAATCCTAGCATGATAAAGAAGATTCAAAGAGAGTGAGATGCCAGCTCCTTTCATTCAGTCAGTAGCTTCAAACATTTCTGGTATATGAAAAACATGTTTTTCAATGGCAAAAATCAATGAATATTGTAAATGCACAAACAGTAATATCTCCACATTGCAAGGTGCAATTCTGAAATTTTTTGCTTTTTCCTGTTAATCCTAGCATGATAAAGAAGATTCAAAGAGAGTGAGATGCCAGCTCCTTTCATTCAGTCAGTAGCTTCAAACATTTCTGGTATATGAAAAACATGTTTTTCAATGGCAAAAATCAATGAATATTGTAAATGCACAAACAGTAATATCTCCACATTGCAAGGTGCAATTCTGAAATATTTTGCTTTTTCCTGCTAATCCTAGCATGATAAAGAAGATTCAAAGAGAGTGAGATGCCAGCTCCTTTCATTCAGTCAGTAGCTTCAAACATTTCTGGTATATGAAAAACATGTTTTTCAATGGCAAAAATCAATGAATATTGTAAATGCACAAACAGTAATATCTCCACATTGCAAGGTGCAATTCTGAAATTTTTTGCTTTTTCCTGTTAATCCTAGCATGATAAAGAAGATTCAAAGAGAGTGAGATGCCAGCTCCTTTCATTCAGTCAGTAGCTTCAAACATTTCTGGTATATGAAAAACATGTTTTTCAATGGCAAAAATCAATGAATATTGTAAATGCACAAACAGTAATATCTCCACATTGCAAGGTGCAATTCTGAAATTTTTTGCTTTTTCCTGCTAATCCTAGCATGATAAAGAAGATTCAAAGAGAGTGAGATGCCAGCTCCTTTCATTCAGTCAGTAGCTTCAAACATTTCTGGTATATGAAAAACATGTTTTTCAATGGCAAAAATCAATGAATATTGTAAATGCACAAACAGTAATATCTCCACATTGCACGGTGCAATTCTGAAATTTTTAGCTTTTTCCTGTTAATCCTAGCATGATAAAGAAGATTCAAAGAGAGTGAGATGCCAGCTCCTTTCATTCAGTCAGTAGCTTCAAACATTTCTGGTATATGAAAAACATGTTTTTCAATGGCAAAAATCAATGAATATTGTAAATGCACAAACAGTAATATCTCCACATTGCAAGGTGCAATTCTGAAATTTTTTGCTTTTTCCTGCTAATCCTAGCATGATAAATAAGATTCAAAGAGAGTGAGATGCCAGCTCCTTTCATTCAGTCAGTAGCTTCAAACATTTCTGGTATATGAAAAACGTTTTTCAATGGCAAAAATCAATGAATATTGTAAATGCACAAACAGTAATATCTCCACATTGCACGGTGCAATTCTGAAATTTTTAGCTTTTTCCTGTTAATCCTAGCATGATAAAGAAGATTCAAAGAGAGTGAGATGCCAGCTCCTTTCATTCAGTCAGTAGCTTCAAACATTTCTGGTATATGAAAAACATGTTTTTCAATGGCAAAAATCAATGAATATTGTAAATGCACAAACAGTAATATCTCCACATTGCAAGGTGCAATTCTGAAATTTTTTGCTTTTTCCTGCTAATCCTAGCATGATAAAGAAGATTCAAAGAGAGTGAGATGCCAGCTCCTTTCATTCAGTCAGTAGCTTCAAACATTTCTGGTATATGAAAAACGTTTTTCAATGGCAAAAATCAATGAATATTGTAAATGCACAAACAGTAATATCTCCACATTGCACGGTGCATTTCTGAAATTTTTAGCTTTTTCCTGTTAATCCTAGCATGATAAAGAAGATTCAAAGAGAGTGAGATGCCAGCTCCTTTCATTCAGTCAGTAGCTTCAAACATTTCTGGTATATGAAAAACATGTTTTTCAATGGCAAAAATCAATGAATATTGTAAATGCACAAACAGTAATATCTCCACATTGCAAGGTGCAATTCTGAAATTTTTTGCTTTTTCCTGTTAATCCTAGCATGATAAAGAAGATTCAAAGAGAGTGAGATGCCAGCTCCTTTCATTCAGTCAGTAGCTTCAAACATTTCTGGTATATGAAAAACATGTTTTTCAATGGCAAAAATCAATGAATATTGTAAATGCACAAACAGTAATATCTCCACATTGCAAGGTGCAATTCTGAAATTTTTTGCTTTTTCCTGCTAATCCTAGCATGATAAAGAAGATTCAAAGAGAGTGAGATGCCAGCTCCTTTCATTCAGTCAGTAGCTTCAAACATTTCTGGTATATGAAAAACATGTTTTTCAATGGCAAAAATCAATGAATATTGTAAATGCACAAACAGTAATATCTCCACATTGCACGGTGCAATTCTGAAATTTTTAGCTTTTTCCTGTTAATCCTAGCATGATAAAGAAGATTCAAAGAGAGTGAGATGCCAGCTCCTTTCATTCAGTCAGTAGCTTCAAACATTTCTGGTATATGAAAAACATGTTTTTCAATGGCAAAAATCAATGAATATTGTAAATGCACAAACAGTAATATCTCCACATTGCAAGGTGCAATTCTGAAATTTTTTGCTTTTTCCTGCTAATCCTAGCATGATAAAGAAGATTCAAAGAGAGTGAGATGCCAGCTCCTTTCATTCAGTCAGTAGCTTCAAACATTTCTGGTATATGAAAAACGTTTTTCAATGGCAAAAATCAATGAATATTGTAAATGCACAAACAGTAATATCTCCACATTGCACGGTGCAATTCTGAAATTTTTAGCTTTTTCCTGTTAATCCTAGCATGATAAAGAAGATTCAAAGAGAGTGAGATGCCAGCTCCTTTCATTCAGTCAGTAGCTTCAAACATTTCTGGTATATGAAAAACATGTTTTTCAATGGCAAAAATCAATGAATATTGTAAATGCACAAACAGTAATATCTCCACATTGCAAGGTGCAATTCTGAAATTTTTTGCTTTTTCCTGCTAATCCTAGCATGATAAAGAAGATTCAAAGAGAGTGAGATGCCAGCTCCTTTCATTCAGTCAGTAGCTTCAAACATTTCTGGTATATGAAAAACGTTTTTCAATGGCAAAAATCAATGAATATTGTAAATGCACAAACAGTAATATCTCCACATTGCACGGTGCAATTCTGAAATTTTTAGCTTTTTCCTGTTAATCCTAGCATGATAAAGAAGATTCAAAGAGAGTGAGATGCCAGCTCCTTTCATTCAGTCAGTAGCTTCAAACATTTCTGGTATATGAAAAACATGTTTTTCAATGGCAAAAATCAATGAATATTGTAAATGCACAAACAGTAATATCTCCACATTGCAAGGTGCAATTCTGAAATTTTTTGCTTTTTCCTGTTAATCCTAGCATGATAAAGAAGATTCAAAGAGAGTGAGATGCCAGCTCCTTTCATTCAGTCAGTAGCTTCAAACATTTCTGGTATATGAAAAACATGTTTTTCAATGGCAAAAATCAATGAATATTGTAAATGCACAAACAGTAATATCTCCACATTGCAAGGTGCAATTCTGAAATTTTTTGCTTTTTCCTGCTAATCCTAGCATGATAAAGAAGATTCAAAGAGAGTGAGATGCCAGCTCCTTTCATTCAGTCAGTAGCTTCAAACATTTCTGGTATATGAAAAACATGTTTATCAATGGCAAAAATCAATGAATATTGTAAATGCACAAACAGTAATATCTCCACATTGCACGGTGCAATTCTGAAATTTTTAGCTTTTTCCTGTTAATCCTAGCATGATAAAGAAGATTCAAAGAGAGTGAGATGCCAGCTCCTTTCATTCAGTCAGTAGCTTCAAACATTTCTGGTATATGAAAAACATGTTTTTCACTGGCAAAAATCAATGAATATTGTAAATGCACAAACAGTAATATCTCCACATTGCAAGGTGCAATTCTGAAATTTTTTGCTTTTTCCTGCTAATCCTAGCATGATAAAGAAGATTCAAAGAGAGTGAGATGCCAGCTCCTTTCATTCAGTCAGTAGCTTCAAACATTTCTGGTATATGAAAAACATGTTTTTCAATGGCAAAAATCAATGAATATTGTAAATGCACAAACAGTAATATCTCCACATTGCACGGTGCAATTCTGAAATTTTTAGCTTTTTCCTGTTAATCCTAGCATGATAAAGAAGATTCAAAGAGAGTGAGATGCCAGCTCCTTTCATTCAGTCAGTAGCTTCAAACATTTCTGGTATATGAAAAACATGTTTTTCAATGGCAAAAATCAATGAATATTGTAAATGCACAAACAGTAATATCTCCACATTGCAAGGTGCAATTCTGAAATTTTTTGCTTTTTCCTGCTAATCCTAGCATGATAAAGAAGATTCAAAGAGAGTGAGATGCCAGCTCCTTTCATTCAGTCAGTAGCTTCAAACATTTCTGGTATATGAAAAACGTTTTTCAATGGCAAAAATCAATGAATATTGTAAATGCACAAACAGTAATATCTCCACATTGCACGGTGCAATTCTGAAATTTTTAGCTTTTTCCTGTTAATCCTAGCATGATAAAGAAGATTCAAAGAGAGTGAGATGCCAGCTCCTTTCATTCAGTCAGTAGCTTCAAACATTTCTGGTATATGAAAAACATGTTTTTCAATGGCAAAAATCAATGAATATTGTAAATGCACAAACAGTAATATCTCCACATTGCAAGGTGCAATTCTGAAATATTTTGCTTTTTCCTGCTAATCCTAGCATGATAAAGAAGATTCAAAGAGAGTGAGATGCCAGCTCCTTTCATTCAGTCAGTAGCTTCAAACATTTCTGGTATATGAAAAACATGTTTTTCAATGGCAAAAATCAATGAATATTGTAAATGCACAAACAGTAATATCTCCACATTGCAAGGTGCAATTCTGAAATTTTTTGCTTTTTCCTGTTAATCCTAGCATGATAAAGAAGATTCAAAGAGAGTGAGATGCCAGCTCCTTTCATTCAGTCAGTAGCTTCAAACATTTCTGGTATATGAAAAACATGTTTTTCAATGGCAAAAATCAATGAATATTGTAAATGCACAAACAGTAATATCTCCACATTGCAAGGTGCAATTCTGAAATTTTTTGCTTTTTCCTGCTAATCCTAGCATGATAAAGAAGATTCAAAGAGAGTGAGATGCCAGCTCCTTTCATTCAGTCAGTAGCTTCAAACATTTCTGGTATATGAAAAACATGTTTTTCAATGGCAAAAATCAATGAATATTGTAAATGCACAAACAGTAATATCTCCACATTGCACGGTGCAATTCTGAAATTTTTAGCTTTTTCCTGTTAATCCTAGCATGATAAAGAAGATTCAAAGAGAGTGAGATGCCAGCTCCTTTCATTCAGTCAGTAGCTTCAAACATTTCTGGTATATGAAAAACATGTTTTTCAATGGCAAAAATCAATGAATATTGTAAATGCACAAACAGTAATATCTCCACATTGCAAGGTGCAATTCTGAAATTTTTTGCTTTTTCCTGCTAATCCTAGCATGATAAATAAGATTCAAAGAGAGTGAGATGCCAGCTCCTTTCATTCAGTCAGTAGCTTCAAACATTTCTGGTATATGAAAAACGTTTTTCAATGGCAAAAATCAATGAATATTGTAAATGCACAAACAGTAATATCTCCACATTGCACGGTGCAATTCTGAAATTTTTAGCTTTTTCCTGTTAATCCTAGCATGATAAAGAAGATTCAAAGAGAGTGAGATGCCAGCTCCTTTCATTCAGTCAGTAGCTTCAAACATTTCTGGTATATGAAAAACATGTTTTTCAATGGCAAAAATCAATGAATATTGTAAATGCACAAACAGTAATATCTCCACATTGCAAGGTGCAATTCTGAAATTTTTTGCTTTTTCCTGCTAATCCTAGCATGATAAAGAAGATTCAAAGAGAGTGAGATGCCAGCTCCTTTCATTCAGTCAGTAGCTTCAAACATTTCTGGTATATGAAAAACGTTTTTCAATGGCAAAAATCAATGAATATTGTAAATGCACAAACAGTAATATCTCCACATTGCACGGTGCATTTCTGAAATTTTTAGCTTTTTCCTGTTAATCCTAGCATGATAAAGAAGATTCAAAGAGAGTGAGATGCCAGCTCCTTTCATTCAGTCAGTAGCTTCAAACATTTCTGGTATATGAAAAACATGTTTTTCAATGGCAAAAATCAATGAATATTGTAAATGCACAAACAGTAATATCTCCACATTGCAAGGTGCAATTCTGAAATTTTTTGCTTTTTCCTGTTAATCCTAGCATGATAAAGAAGATTCAAAGAGAGTGAGATGCCAGCTCCTTTCATTCAGTCAGTAGCTTCAAACATTTCTGGTATATGAAAAACATGTTTTTCAATGGCAAAAATCAATGAATATTGTAAATGCACAAACAGTAATATCTCCACATTGCAAGGTGCAATTCTGAAATTTTTTGCTTTTTCCTGCTAATCCTAGCATGATAAAGAAGATTCAAAGAGAGTGAGATGCCAGCTCCTTTCATTCAGTCAGTAGCTTCAAACATTTCTGGTATATGAAAAACATGTTTTTCAATGGCAAAAATCAATGAATATTGTAAATGCACAAACAGTAATATCTCCACATTGCACGGTGCAATTCTGAAATTTTTAGCTTTTTCCTGTTAATCCTAGCATGATAAAGAAGATTCAAAGAGAGTGAGATGCCAGCTCCTTTCATTCAGTCAGTAGCTTCAAACATTTCTGGTATATGAAAAACATGTTTTTCAATGGCAAAAATCAATGAATATTGTAAATGCACAAACAGTAATATCTCCACATTGCAAGGTGCAATTCTGAAATTTTTTGCTTTTTCCTGCTAATCCTAGCATGATAAAGAAGATTCAAAGAGAGTGAGATGCCAGCTCCTTTCATTCAGTCAGTAGCTTCAAACATTTCTGGTATATGAAAAACGTTTTTCAATGGCAAAAATCAATGAATATTGTAAATGCACAAACAGTAATATCTCCACATTGCACGGTGCAATTCTGAAATTTTTAGCTTTTTCCTGTTAATCCTAGCATGATAAAGAAGATTCAAAGAGAGTGAGATGCCAGCTCCTTTCATTCAGTCAGTAGCTTCAAACATTTCTGGTATATGAAAAACATGTTTTTCAATGGCAAAAATCAATGAATATTGTAAATGCACAAACAGTAATATCTCCACATTGCAAGGTGCAATTCTGAAATTTTTTGCTTTTTCCTGCTAATCCTAGCATGATAAAGAAGATTCAAAGAGAGTGAGATGCCAGCTCCTTTCATTCAGTCAGTAGCTTCAAACATTTCTGGTATATGAAAAACGTTTTTCAATGGCAAAAATCAATGAATATTGTAAATGCACAAACAGTAATATCTCCACATTGCACGGTGCAATTCTGAAATTTTTAGCTTTTTCCTGTTAATCCTAGCATGATAAAGAAGATTCAAAGAGAGTGAGATGCCAGCTCCTTTCATTCAGTCAGTAGCTTCAAACATTTCTGGTATATGAAAAACATGTTTTTCAATGGCAAAAATCAATGAATATTGTAAATGCACAAACAGTAATATCTCCACATTGCAAGGTGCAATTCTGAAATTTTTTGCTTTTTCCTGTTAATCCTAGCATGATAAAGAAGATTCAAAGAGAGTGAGATGCCAGCTCCTTTCATTCAGTCAGTAGCTTCAAACATTTCTGGTATATGAAAAACATGTTTTTCAATGGCAAAAATCAATGAATATTGTAAATGCACAAACAGTAATATCTCCACATTGCAAGGTGCAATTCTGAAATTTTTTGCTTTTTCCTGCTAATCCTAGCATGATAAAGAAGATTCAAAGAGAGTGAGATGCCAGCTCCTTTCATTCAGTCAGTAGCTTCAAACATTTCTGGTATATGAAAAACATGTTTATCAATGGCAAAAATCAATGAATATTGTAAATGCACAAACAGTAATATCTCCACATTGCACGGTGCAATTCTGAAATTTTTAGCTTTTTCCTGTTAATCCTAGCATGATAAAGAAGATTCAAAGAGAGTGAGATGCCAGCTCCTTTCATTCAGTCAGTAGCTTCAAACATTTCTGGTATATGAAAAACATGTTTTTCACTGGCAAAAATCAATGAATATTGTAAATGCACAAACAGTAATATCTCCACATTGCAAGGTGCAATTCTGAAATTTTTTGCTTTTTCCTGCTAATCCTAGCATGATAAAGAAGATTCAAAGAGAGTGAGATGCCAGCTCCTTTCATTCAGTCAGTAGCTTCAAACATTTCTGGTATATGAAAAACATGTTTTTCAATGGCAAAAATCAATGAATATTGTAAATGCACAAACAGTAATATCTCCACATTGCACGGTGCAATTCTGAAATTTTTAGCTTTTTCCTGTTAATCCTAGCATGATAAAGAAGATTCAAAGAGAGTGAGATGCCAGCTCCTTTCATTCAGTCAGTAGCTTCAAACATTTCTGGTATATGAAAAACATGTTTTTCAATGGCAAAAATCAATGAATATTGTAAATGCACAAACAGTAATATCTCCACATTGCAAGGTGCAATTCTGAAATTTTTTGCTTTTTCCTGCTAATCCTAGCATGATAAAGAAGATTCAAAGAGAGTGAGATGCCAGCTCCTTTCATTCAGTCAGTAGCTTCAAACATTTCTGGTATATGAAAAACGTTTTTCAATGGCAAAAATCAATGAATATTGTAAATGCACAAACAGTAATATCTCCACATTGCACGGTGCAATTCTGAAATTTTTAGCTTTTTCCTGTTAATCCTAGCATGATAAAGAAGATTCAAAGAGAGTGAGATGCCAGCTCCTTTCATTCAGTCAGTAGCTTCAAACATTTCTGGTATATGAAAAACATGTTTTTCAATGGCAAAAATCAATGAATATTGTAAATGCACAAACAGTAATATCTCCACATTGCAAGGTGCAATTCTGAAATATTTTGCTTTTTCCTGCTAATCCTAGCATGATAAAGAAGATTCAAAGAGAGTGAGATGCCAGCTCCTTTCATTCAGTCAGTAGCTTCAAACA